>NC_092372.1:107218790-107518790 GCF_030028105.1 Mobula birostris
TGACTGACGTCATTGTGGGTGAGTGTGCAGTATCTGGTTGGCAGGTTGTTTGACTTCATTGTGGGTGAGTGTGCAGTATCGGGTTGGCAGGTTGATTGACTGACGTCATTGTGGGTGAGTGTGCAGTATCGGGTTGGCAGGTTGATTGACGTCATTGTGGGTGAGTGTGCAGTATCGGGTTGGCAGGTTGATTGACTGACGTCATTGTGGGTGAGTGTGCAGTATCGGGCTGCAGGTTGATTGACGTCATTGTGGATGAGTGTGCTGTATCGGGTTGGCAGGTTGATTGACGTCATTGGGGGTGAGTGTGCAGTATCGGGTTGGCAGGTTGATTGACTGACGTTATTGTGGGTGAGTGTGCAGTATCGGGTTGGCAGGTTGACTGACGTCATTGTGGGTGAGTGTGCAGTATCGGGTTGGCAGGTTGATTGACTGACGTCATTGGGGGTGAGTGTGCAGTATCGGGTTGGCAGGTTGATTGACTGACGTCATTGTGGGTGAGTGTGCAGTATCGGGTTGGCAGGCTGATTGACGTCATTGTGGGTGAGTGTGCAGTATCGGGTTGGCAGGTTGATTGGCTGACGTCATTGTGGGTGAGTGTGCAGTATCGGGCTGGCAGGTTGATTGACGTCATTCTGGGTGAGTGTGCTGTATCGGGTTGGCAGGTTGATTGACGTCATTGTGGGTGAGTGTGCAGTATCGGGTTGGCAGGTTGATTGACTGACGTCATTGTGGGTGAGTGTGCAGTATCGGGTTGGCAGGTTGATTGACGTCATTGTGGGTGAGTGTGCAGTATCGGGTTGGCAGTTTGATTGACGTCATTGTGAGTGAATGTGCAGTATCGGGTTGGCAGGTTGATTGAAGTCATTGTGGGTGAGTGTGCAGTATTGGGTTGGCAGATTGACAGACGTCATTGTGGGTGAGTGTGCAGTATCTGGTTGGCAGGTTGATTGACTGACGTCACTGTGGGTGAGTGTGCAGTATCGGGTTGGCAGGTTGATTGACGTCATTGTGGGTGAGTGTGCAGTATCGGGTTGGGGGTTGATTGACTGACGTCATTGTGGGTGAGTGTGCAGTATCGGGTTGGCAGGTTTATTGACTGACGTCATTGTGGGTGAGTGTGCCGTATCGGGTTGGCAGGTTGATTGACTGACGTCATTGTGGGTGAGTGTGCAGTATCGGGTTGGCAGGTTGATTGACTGACATTGTGGGTGACTCTGCAGTATCGGGTTGGCAGGTTGATTGACTGACGTCATTGTGGGTGAGTGTGCAGTATCGGGTTGGCAGGTTGATTGACTGACGTCATTGTGGGTGAGTGTGCAGTATCTGGTTGGCAGGTTTATTTGACTGACGTCATTGTGGGTGAGTGTGCAGTATCAGGTTGGCAGGTTGATTGACGTCATTGTGGGTGAGTGTGGAGTATCAGGTTGGCAGGTTGATTGACGTCATTGTGGGTGAGTGTGCAGTATCGGGTTGGCAGGTTGATTGACTGAAGTTATTGTGGGTGAATGTGCAGTATCGGGTTGGCAGGTTGATTGACTGACGTCATTGTGGGTGAGTGTGCAGTATTGGGTTGGCAGGTTGAGTGACGTCATTGTGGGTGAGTGTGCAGTATCTGGTTGGCAGGTTGATTGACTTACGTCATTGTGGGTGAGTGTGCAGTATCGGGTTGGCAGGTTGATTGACGTCATTTTGGGTGAGTGTGCAGTATCGGGTTGGCGGGTTGATTGACTGACGTCATTGTGGGTGAGTGTGCAGTATCGGGTTGGCAGGTTGATTGACTGACGTCATTGTGGGTGAGTGTGCAGTATCGGGTTGGCAGTTTGATTGACTGACGTCATTGTGGGTGAGTGTGCAGTATCGGCTTGGCAGGTTGATTGACTGACATTGTGGGTGACTGTGCAGTATCGGGTTGGCAGGTTGATTGACTGACGTCATTGTGGGTGAGTGTGCAGTATCGGGTTGGCAGGTTGATTGACTGACGTCATTGTGGGTGAGTGTGCAGTATCTGGTTGGCAGGTTGATTGACTGCCGTCGTTGTGGGTGAGTGTGCAGTATCAGGTTGGCAGGTTGATTGACGTCATTGTGGGTGAGTGTGCAGTATCTGGTTGGCAGGTTGATTGACGTCATTGTGGGTGAGTGTGCAGTATCGGGTTGGCAGGTTGATTGACGTCATTGTGGGTGAGTGTGCAGTATTAGGTTGGCAGGTTGATTGACTGACGTCATTGTGTGTGAGTGTGCAGTATCGGGTTGGCAGGTTGATTGACTGACGTCATTGTGGGTGAGTGTGCAGTATCGGGTTGGCAGGTTGATTGACGTCATTGTGGGTGAGTGTGCAGTATCAGGTTGACAGATTGATTGACTGACGCCATTGTGGGTGAGTGTGCAGTATCGGGTTGGCAGGTTGATTGACTGACGTCATTGTGGGTGAGTGTGCAGTATCGGGTTGGCAGGTTGACTGACGTCATTGTGGGTGAGTGTGCAGTATCTGGTTGGCAGGTTGTTTGACTTCATTGTGGGTGAGTGTGCAGTATCGGGTTGGCAGGTTGATTGACTGACGTCATTGTGGGTGAGTGTGCAGTATCGGGTTGGCAGGTTGATTGACGTCATTGTGGGTGAGTGTGCAGTATCGGGTTGGCAGGTTGATTGACTGACGTCATTGTGGGTGAGTGTGCAGTATCGGGCTGCAGGTTGATTGACGTCATTGTGGATGAGTGTGCTGTATCGGGTTGGCAGGTTGATTGACGTCATTGTGGGTGAGTGTGCAGTATCGGGTTGGCAGGTTGATTGACTGACGTCATTGTGGGTGAGTGCGCAGTATCGGGTTGGCAGGTTGATTGACGTCATTGTGGGTGAGTGTGCAGTATCGGGTTGGCAGTTTGATTGACGTCATTGTGGGTGAATGTGCAGTATCGGGTTGGCAGGTTGATTGACTGACGTCATTGTGGGTGAGTGTGCAGTATTGGGTTGGCAGGTTGAGTGACGTCATTGTGGGTGAGTGTGCAGTATCTGGTTGGCAGGTTGATTGACTTACGTCATTGTGGGTGAGTGTGCAGTATCGGGTTGGCAGGTTGATTGACGTCATTTTGGGCGAGTGTGCAGTATCGGGTTGGCGGGTTGATTGACTGACGTCATTGTGGGTGAGTGTGCAGTATCGGGTTGGCAGGTTGATTGACTGACGTCATTGTGGGTGAGTGTGCAGTATCGGGTTGGCAGTTTGATTGACTGACGTCATTGTGGGTGAGTGTGCAGTATCGGGTTGGCAGGTTGATTGACTGACATTGTGGGTGACTGTGCAGTATCGGGTTGGCAGGTTGATTGACTGACGTCATTGTGGGTGAGTGTGCAGTATCGGGTTGGCAGGTTGATTGACTGACGTCATTGTGGGTGAGTGTGCAGTATCTGGTTGGCAGGTTGATTGACTGCCGTCGTTGTGGGTGAGTGTGCAGTATCAGGTTGGCAGGTTGATTGACGTCATTGTGGGTGAGTGTGCAGTATCTGGTTGGCAGGTTGATTGACGTCATTGTGGGTGAGTGTGCAGTATCGGGTTGGCAGGTTGATTGACGTCATTGTGGGTGAGTGTGCAGTATTAGGTTGGCAGGTTGATTGACTGACGTCATTGTGGGTGAGTGTGCAGTATCGGGTTGGCAGGTTGATTGACTGACGTCATTGTGGGTGAGTGTGCAGTATCGGGTTGGCAGGTTGATTGACGTCATTGTGGGTGAGTGTGCAGTATCAGGTTGACAGATTGATTGACTGACGCCATTGTGGGTGAGTGTGCAGTATCGGGTTGGCAGGTTGATTGACTGACGTCATTGTGGGTGTGTGTGCAGTATCAGGTTGGCAGGTTGATTGACGTCATTGTGGGTGAGTGTGCAGTATCTGGTTGGCAGTTTGATTGACCGACGTCATTGTGGGTGAGTGTGCAGTATCGGGTTGGCAGGTTGATTGACTGACGTCATTGTGGGTGAGTGTGCAGTATCGGGTTGGCAGGTTGATTGACGTCAATGTGGGTGAGTGTGCAGTATCAGGTTGACAGATTGATTGACTGACGCCATTGTGGGTGAGTGTGCAGTATCGGGTTGGCAGGTTGATTGACTGACGTCATTGTGGGTGTGTGTGCAGTATCAGGTTGGCAGGTTGATTGACGTCATTGTGGTGAGTGTGCAGTATCTGGTTGGCAGGTTGATTGACCGACGTCATTGTGGGTGAGTGTGCAGTATCGGGTTGGCAGGTTGATTGACGTCATTGTGGGTGAGTGTGCAGTATCGGGTTGGCAGGTTGATTGACTGACGTCATTGTGGGTGAGTGTGCAGTATCGGGTTGGCAGGTTGATTGACTGACGTCATTGTGGGTGAGTGTGCAGTATCGGGTTGGCAGGTTGATTGACTGACGTCATTGTGGGTGAGTGTGCAGTATCGGGTTGGCGGGTTGATTGACTGACGTCATTGTGGGTGAGTGTGCAGTATCGGGTTGGCAGGTTGATTGACCGGCTTTATTGTGGGTGAGTGTGCAGTATCGGGTTGGCAGGTTGATTGACTGACATCATTGCGGGTGAGTGTGCAGTATCGGGTTGGCAGGTTGATTGACTGACGTCATTGTGTGTCAGTGTGCAGTATCGGGTTGGCAGGTTGATTGACGTCATTGTGGGTGAGTGTGCAGTATCGGGTTGGCAGGTTGATTGACGTCATTGTGGGTGAGTGTGCAGTATCGGGTTGGCAGGTTGATTGACTGACGTGATTGTGGGTGAGTGTGCAGTATCGGGTTGGCAGGTTGATTGACTGACGTCATTGTGGGTGAGTGTGCAGTATCGGGTTGGCAGGTTGATTGACGTCATTGTGGGTGAGTGTGCAGTATCGGGTTGGCAGGTTGATTGACTGACGTCATTGTGGGTGAGTGTGCAGTATCGGGTTGGCAGGTTGATTGACTGACGTCATTGTGGGTGAGTGAGCAGTATTGGGTTGAAAGGTTGATTGACTGACGTCATTGTGCGTGAGTGTGCAGTATCGGGTTGGCGGGTTGATTGACTGACGTCATTGTGGGTGAGTGTGCAGTATCGGGTTGGCAGGTTGATTGACTGACGTCATTGTGGGTGAGTGTGCAGTATCGGGTGGGCAGGTAGATTGACTGACGTCATTGTGGGTGAGTGTGCAGTATCGGGTTGGCAGGTTGATTGACTGACATTGTGGGTGAGTATACAGTATCGGGTTGGCAGGTTGATTGACTGACGTCATTGTGTGTGAGTGTGCAGTATCGGGTTGGCGGGTTGATTGACGTCATTGTGAGTGAGAGTGCATTATCGGGTTGGCAGGTTGATTGACTGACGTCATTGTGGGTGAGTGTGCAGTATCGGGTTGGCAGGTTGATTGACGTCATTGTGGGTGAGTGTGCAGTATCAGGTTGGCAGGTTGATTGACTGACGTCATTGTGGGTGAGTGTGCAATATCGGGTTGGCAGGTTGATTGACTGACCTCATTGTGGGTGAGTGTGCAGTATCGGGTTGGCAGGTTGATTGACGTCATTGTGGGTGAGAGTGCAGTATCGGGTTGGCAGGTTGATTGATTGACGTCATTGTGGGTGAGTGTGCAGTATCGGGTTGGCAGGTTGATTGACGTCATTGTGGGTGAGTGTGCAGTATCGGGTTGGCAGGTTGATTGACGGACGTCATTGTGGGTGAGTGTGCAGTATCGGGTTGGCAGGTTGATTGACTGACGTCATTGTGGGTGAGTGTGCAGTATCGGGTTGGCAGGTTGATTGACAGACGTCATTGTGGGTGAGTGTGCAGTATCGGGTTGGCAGGTTGATTGACTCACATTGTGGGTGAGTGTGCAGTATCGGGTTGGCAGGTTGATTGACTGACATCATTGTGGGTGAGTGTGCAGTATCGGGTTGGCAGGGTGATTGACTGACGTCATTGTGGGTGAGTGTGCAATATCGGGTTGGCAGGTTGATTGATTGACGTCATTGTGGGTGAGTGTGCCGTATCGGGTTGGCAGATTGATTGACTGACGTCATTGTGGGTGAGTGTGCAGTATCGGGTTGGCAGGTTGATTGACCGACATTGTGGGTGAGTGTGCAGTATCGGGTTGGCAGGTTGATTGACTGACGTCATTGTGGGTGAGTGTGCAGTATCGGGTTGGCAGGTTGATTGACTGACGTCATTGTGGGTGAGTGTGCAGTATCGGGCTGGCAGGTTGATTGACTGACGTCATTGTGGGTGAGTGTGCAGTATCGGGTTGGCAGGTTGATTGACGTCATTGTGGGTGAGTGTGCAGTATCGGGTTGGCAGGTTGATTGACTGACGTCATTGTGGGTGAGTGTGCAGTATCGGGTTGGCAGGTTGATTGACTGACGTTATTGTGGGTGAGTGTGCAGTATCGGGTTGGCAGGTTGACTGACGTCATTGTGGGTGAGTGTGCAGTATCGGGTTGGCAGGTTGATTGACTGACGTCATTGGGGGTGAGTGTGCAGTATCGGGTTGGCAGGTTGATTGACTGACGTCATTGTGGGTGAGTGTGCAGTATCGGGTTGGCAGGCTGATTGACGTCATTGTGGGTGAGTGTGCAGTATCGGGTTGGCAGGTTGATTGGCTGACGTCATTGTGGGTGAGTGTGCAGTATCGGGCTGGCAGGTTGATTGACGTCATTCTGGGTGAGTGTGCTGTATCGGGTTGGCAGGTTGATTGACGTCATTGTGGGTGAGTGTGCAGTATCGGGTTGGCAGGTTGATTGACTGACGTCATTGTGGGTGAGTGTGCAGTATCGGGTTGGCAGGTTGATTGACGTCATTGTGGGTGAGTGTGCAGTATCGGATTGGCAGTTTGATTGACGTCATTGTGAGTGAATGTGCAGTATCGGGTTGGCAGGTTGATTGAAGTCATTGTGGGTGAGTGTGCAGTATTGGGTTGGCAGATTGACAGACGTCATTGTGGGTGAGTGTGCAGTATCTGGTTGGCAGGTTGATTGACTGACGTCACTGTGGGTGAGTGTGCAGTATCGGGTTGGCAGGTTGATTGACGTCATTGTGGGTGAGTGTGCAGTATCGGGTTGGCGGGTTGATTGACTGACGTCATTGTGGGTGAGTGTGCAGTATCGGGTTGGCAGGTTTATTGACTGACGTCATTGTGGGTGAGTGTGCCGTATCGGGTTGGCAGGTTGATTGACTGACGTCATTGTGGGTGAGTGTGCAGTATCGGGTTGGCAGGTTGATTGACTGACATTGTGGGTGACTCTGCAATATCGGGTTGGCAGGTTGATTGACTGACGTCATTGTGGGTGAGTGTGCAGTATCGGGTTGGCAGGTTGATTGACTGACGTCATTGTGGGTGAGTGTGCAGTATCTGGTTGGCAGGTTTATTTGACTGACGTCATTGTGGGTGAGTGTGCAGTATCAGGTTGGCAGGTTGATTGACGTCATTGTGGGTGAGTGTGCAGTATCAGGTTGGCAGGTTGATTGACGTCATTGTGGGTGAGTGTGCAGTATCGGGTTGGCAGGTTGATTGACTGAAGTTATTGTGGGTGAGTGTGCAGTATCGGGTTGGCAGGTTGATTGTCTGACTTCATTGTGGGTGAGTGTGCAGTATCGGGTTGGCAGGTTGATTGACTGACGTCATTGTGGGTGAGTGTGCAGTATCGGGTTGGCAGGTTGATTGACTGACGTCGTTGTGGGTGAGTGTGCAGTATCGGGTTGGCAGGTTGATTGACTGACGTTATTGTGGGTGAGTGTGCAGTATCGGGTTGGCAGATTGACTGACGTCATTGTGGGTGAGTGTGCAGTATCGGGTTGGCAGGTTGATTGACTGACGTCATTGTGGGTGAGTGTGCAGTATTAGGTTGGCAGGTTGATTGACTGACGTCATTGTGGGTGAGTGTGCAGTATCGGGTTGGCAGGTTGATTGACTGACGTCATTGTGGGTGAGTGTGCAGTATCGGGTTGGCAGGTTGATTGACGTCATTGTGGGTGAGTGTGCAGTATCAGGTTGACAGATTGATTGACTGACGCCATTGTGGGTGAGTGTGCAGTATCGGGTTGGCAGGTTGATTGACTGACGTCATTGTGGGTGTGTGTGCAGTATCAGGTTGGCAGGTTGATTGACGTCATTGTGGGTGAGTGTGCAGTATCTGGTTGGCAGTTTGATTGACCGACGTCATTGTGGGTGAGTGTGCAGTATCGGGTTGGCAGGTTGATTGACTGACGTCATTGTGGGTGAGTGTGCAGTATCGGGTTGGCAGGTTGATTGACGTCAATGTGGGTGAGTGTGCAGTATCAGGTTGACAGATTGATTGACTGACGCCATTGTGGGTGAGTGTGCAGTATCGGGTTGGCAGGTTGATTGACTGACGTCATTGTGGGTGAGTGTGCAGTATCGGGTTGGCAGGTTGATTGACGTCATTGTGGGTGAGTGTGCAGTATCGGGTTGGCAGGTTGATTGACTGACGTCATTGTGGGTGAGTGTGCAGTATCGGGTTGGCAGGTTGATTGACGTCATTGTGGGTGAGTGTGCAGTATCGGGTTGGCAGGTTGATTGACTGACGTCATTGTGGGTGAGTGTGCAGTATCGGGTTGACAGGTTGATTGACTGATGTCATTGTGGGTGAATGTGCAGTACCGGGTTGGCAGGTTGATTGACGTCATTGTGGGAGTGTGTGCAGTATCGGGTTGGCAGGTTGATTGACTGACGTCATTGTGGGTGAGTGTGCAGTATCGGGTTGACAGGTTGATTGACTGACATCATTGTGGGTGAATGTGCAGTATCGGGTTGGCAGGTTGATTGACTGACGTCATTGTGGGTGAGTGTGCAGTATCGGGTTGGCAGGTTGATTGACTGACGTCATTGTGGGTGAGTGTGCAGTATCGGGTTGGCGGGTTGATTGACTGACGTCATTGTGGGTGAGTGTGCAGTATCGGGTTGGCAGGTTGATTGACCGGCTTCATTGTGGGTGAGTGTGCAGTATCGGGTTGGTAAGTTGATTGACGTCATTGTGGGTGAGTGTGCAGTATCGGGTTGGCAGGTTGATTGACTGACGTCATTGCGGGTGAGTGTGCAGTATCAGGTTGGCAGGTTGATTGACTGACGTCATTGTGTGTGAGTGTGCAGTATCGGGTTAGCAGGTTGATTGACGTCATTGTGGGTGAGTGTGCAGTATCGGGTTGGCAGGTTGATTGACGTCATTGTGGGTGAGTGTGCAGTATCGGGTTGGCAGGTTGATTGACTGACGTGATTGTGGGTGAGTGTGCAATATCGGGTTGGCAGGTTGATTGACTGACGTCATTGTGGGTGAGTGTGCAGTATCGGGTTGGCAGGTTGATTGACGTCATTGTGGGTGAGTGTGCAGTATCGGGTTGGCGGGTTGATTGACTGACGTCATTGTGGGTGAGTGTGCAGTATCGGGTTGGCAGGTTGATTGACTGACGTCATTGTGGGTGAGTGTGCAGTATTGGGTTGACAGGTTGATTGACTGACGTCATTGTGCGTGAGTGTGCAGTATCGGGTTGGCGGGTTGATTGACTGACGTCATTGTGGGTGAGTGTGCAGTATCGGGTTGGCAGGTTGATTGACTGACGTCATTGTGGGTGAGTGTGCAGTATCGGGTGGGCAGGTAGATTGACTGACGTCATTGTGGGTGAGTGTGCAGTATCGGGTTGGCAGGTTGATTGACTGACATTGTGGGTGAGTATACAGTATCGGGTTGGCAGGTTGATTGACTGACGTCATTGTGTGTTAGTGTGCAGTATCGGGTTGGCGGGTTGATTGACGTCATTGTGAGTGAGAGTGCATTATCGGGTTGGCAGGTTGATTGACTGACGTCATTGTGGGTGAGTGTGCAGTATCGGGTTGGCAGGTTGATTGACGTCATTGTGGGTGAGTGTGCAGTATCAGGTTGGCAGGTTGATTGACTGACGTCATTGTGGGTGAGTGTGCAATATCGGGTTGGCAGGTTGATTGACTGACCTCATTGTGGGTGAGTGTGCAGTATCGGGTTGGCAGGTTGATTGACGTCATTGTGGGTGAGAGTGCAGTATCGGGTTGGCAGTTTGATTGATTGACGTCATTGTGGGTGAGTGTGCAGTATCGGGTTGGCAGGTTGATTGACGTCATTGTGGGTGAGTGTGCAGTATCGGGTTGGCAGGTTGATTGACGGACGTCATTGTGGGTGAGTGTGCAGTATCGGGTTGGCAGGTTGATTGACTGACGTCATTGTGGGTGAGTGTGCAGTATCGGGTTGGCAGGTTGATTGACTGACGTCATTGTGGGTGAGTGTGCAGTATCGGGCTGGCAGGTTGATTGACTGACGTCATTGTGGGTGAGTGTGCAGTATCGGGTTGGCAGGTTGATTGACGTCATTGTGGGTGAGTGTGCAGTATCGGGTTGGCAGGTTGATTGACTGACGTCATTGGGGGTGAGTGTGCAATATCGGGTTGGCAGGTTGATTGACTGACGTTATTGTGGGTGAGTGTGCAGTATCGGGTTGGCAGGTTGACTGACGTCATTGTGGATGAGTGTGCAGTATCGGGTTGGCAGGTTGATTGACTGACGTCATTGGGGGTGAGTGTGCAGTATCGGGTTGGCAGGTTGATTGACTGACGTCATTGTGGGTGAGTGTGCAGTATCGGGTTGGCAGGCTGATTGACGTCATTGTGGGTGAGTGTGCAGTATCGGGTTGGCAGGTTGATTGGCTGACGTCATTGTGGGTGAGTGTGCAGTATCGGGCTGGCAGGTTGATTGACGTCATTCTGGGTGAGTGTGCTGTATCGGGTTGGCAGGTTGATTGACGTCATTGTGGGTGAGTGTGCAGTATCGGGTTGGCAGGTTGATTGACTGACGTCATTGTGGGTGAGTGTTCAGTATCTGGTTGGCAGGTTGATTGACTGCCGTCGTTGTGGGTGAGTGTGCAGTATCAGGTTGGCAGGTTGACTGACGTCATTGTGGGTGACTGTGCAGTATCGGGTTGGCACGTTGATTGACGTCATTGTGGGTGAGAGTGCAGTTTCGGGTTGGCAGGTTGATTGACTGACGTCATTGTGGGTGAGTGTGCAGTATCGGGTTGGCAGGTTGATTGACGTCATTGTGGGTGAGTGTGCAATATCGGGTTGGCAGGTTGATTGACTGACGTCATTGTGGGTGAGTGTGCAGAATCGGGTTGGCAGGTTGATTGACGTCATTGTGGGTGAGTGTGCAGTATCGTGTTGGCGGGTTGATTGACTGACGTCATTGTGGGTGAGTGTGCAGTATCGGGTTGGCAGGTTGATTGACTGACTTCATTGTGGGTGAGTGTGCAGTATCGGGTTGGCAGGTTGATTGACGTCATTGTGGGTGAGGGTGCAGTATCGGGTTGGCAGGTTGATTGACTGACGTCATTGTGGGTGAGTGTGCAGTATCGGGTTGGCAGGTTGATTGACTGACTTCATTGTGGGTGAGTATGCAGTATCGGGTTGGCAGGTTGATTGACTGACGTCATTGTGGGTGAGTGTGCAGTATCGGGTTGGCAGGTTGATTGACTGACGTCATTGTGGGTGAGTGTGCAGTATCGGGTTGGCAGGTTGATTGACTGACGTCATTGTGGGTGAGTGTGCAGTATCGGGTTGGCAGGTTGATTGACTGACGTTATTGTGGGTGAGTGTGCAGTATCGGGTTGGCAGGTTGACTGACGTCATTGTGGGTGAGTGTGCAGTATCGGGTTGGCAGGTTGATTGACTGACGTCATTGTGGGTGAGTGTGCAGTATCGGGTTGGCAGGTTGATTGACTGACGTCATTGTGGGTGAGTGTGCAGTATATGGTTGGCAGGTTGTTTGACTTCATTGTGGGTGAGTGTGCAGTATCGGGTTGGCAGGTTGATTGACTGACGTCATTGTGGGTGAGTGTGCAGTATCGGGTTGGCAGGTTGATTGACGTCATTGTGGGTGAGTGTGCAGTATCGGGTTGGCAGGTTGATTGACTGACGTCATTGTGGGTGAGTGTGCAGTATCGGGCTGCAGGTTGATTGACGTCATTGTGGATGAGTGTGCTGTATCGGGTTGGCAGGTTGATTGACGTCATTGTGGGTGAGTGTGCAGTATCGGGTTGGCAGGTTGATTGACTGACGTCATTGTGGGTGAGTGCGCAGTATCGGGTTGGCAGGTTGATTGACGTCATTGTGGGTGAGTGTGCAGTATCGGGTTGGCAGTTTGATTGACGTCATTGTGGGTGAATGTGCAGTATCGGGTTGGCAGGTTGATTGACTGACGTCATTGTGGGTGAGTGTGCAGTATTGGGTTGGCAGGTTGAGTGACGTCATTGTGGGTGAGTGTGCAGTATCTGGTTGGCAGGTTGATTGACTTACGTCATTGTGGGTGAGTGTGCAGTATCGGGTTGGCAGGTTGATTGACGTCATTTTGGGTGAGTGTGCAGTATCGGGTTGGCGGGTTGATTAACTGACGTCATTGTGGGTGAGTGTGCAGTATCGGGTTGGCAGGTTGATTGACTGACGTCATTGTGGGTGAGTGTGCAGTATCGGGTTGGCAGGTTGATTGACGTCATTGTGGGTGAGTGTGCAGTATCGGGTTGGCAGGTTGATTGACTGACGTCATTGGGGGTGAGTGTGCAATATCGGGTTGGCAGGTTGATTGACTGACGTTATTGTGGGTGAGTGTGCAGTATCGGGTTGGCAGGTTGACTGACGTCATTGTGGGTGAGTGTGCAGTATCGGGTTGGCAGGTTGATTGACTGACGTCATTGGGGGTGAGTGTGCAGTATCGGGTTGGCAGGTTGATTGACTGACGTCATTGTGGGTGAGTGTGCAGTATCGGGTTGGCAGGCTGATTGACGTCATTGTGGGTGAGTGTGCAGTATCGGGTTGGCAGGTTGATTGGCTGACGTCATTGTGGGTGAGTGTGCAGTATCGGGCTGGCAGGTTGATTGACGTCATTCTGGGTGAGTGTGCTGTATCGGGTTGGCAGGTTGATTGACGTCATTGTGGGTGAGTGTGCAGTATCGGGTTGGCAGGTTGATTGACTGACGTCATTGTGGGTGAGTGTGCAGTATCTGGTTGGCAGGTTGATTGACTGCCGTCGTTGTGGGTGAGTGTGCAGTATCAGGTTGGCAGGTTGACTGACGTCATTGTGGGTGAGTGTGCAGTATCGGGTTGGCACGTTGATTGACGTCATTGTGGGTGAGAGTGCAGTTTCGGGTTGGCAGGTTGATTGACTGACGTCATTGTGGGTGAGTGTGCAGTATCGGGTTGGCAGGTTGATTGACGTCATTGTGGGTGAGTGTGCAATATCGGGTTGGCAGGTTGATTGACTGACGTCATTGTGGGTGAGTGTGCAGAATCGGGTTGGCAGGTTGATTGACGTCATTGTTGGTGAGTGTGCAGTATCGGGTTGGCGGGTTGATTGACTGACGTCATTGTGGGTGAGTGTGCAGTATCGGGTTGGCAGGTTGATTGACTGACTTCATTGTGGGTGAGTGTGCAGTATCGGGTTGGCAGGTTGATTGACGTCATTGTGGGTGAGGGTGCAGTATCGGGTTGGCAGGTTGATTGACTGACGTCATTGTGGGTGAGTGTGCAGTATCGGGTTGGCAGGTTGATTGACTGACTTCATTGTGGGTGAGTATGCAGTATCGGGTTGGCAGGTTGATTGACTGACGTCATTGTGGGTGAGTGTGCAGTATCGGGTTGGCAGGTTGATTGACTGACGTCATTGTGGGTGAGTGTGCAGTATCGGGTTGGCAGGTTGATTGACTGACGTTATTGTCGGTGAGTGTGCAGTATCGGGTTGGCAGGTTGACTGACGTCATTGTGGGTGAGTGTGCAGTATCGGGTTGGCAGGTTGATTGACTGACGTCATTGTGGGTGAGTGTGCAGTATCGGGTTGGCAGGTTGATTGACTGACGTCATTGTGGGTGAGTGTGCAGTATCTGGTTGGCAGGTTGTTTGACTTCATTGTGGGTGAGTGTGCAGTATCGGGTTGGCAGGTTGATTGACTGACGTCATTGTGGGTGAGTGTGTAGTATCGGGTTGGCAGGTTGATTGACGTCATTGTGGGTGAGTGTGCAGTATCGGGTTGGCAGGTTGATTGACTGACGTCATTGTGGGTGAGTGTGCAGTATCGGGCTGCAGGTTGATTGACGTCATTGTGGATGAGTGTGCTGTATCGGGTTGGCAGGTTGATTGACGTCATTGTGGGTGAGTGTGCAGTATCGGGTTGGCAGGTTGATTGACTGACGTCATTGTGGGTGAGTGCGCAGTATCGGGTTGGCAGGTTGATTGACGTCATTGTGGGTGAGTGTGCAGTATCGGGTTGGCAGTTTGATTGACGTCATTGTGGGTGAATGTGCAGTATCGGGTTGGCAGGTTGATTGACTGACGTCATTGTGGGTGAGTGTGCAGTATTGGGTTGGCAGGTTGAGTGACGTCATTGTGGGTGAGTGTGCAGTATCTGGTTGGCAGGTTGATTGACTTACGTCATTGTGGGTGAGTGTGCAGTATCGGGTTGGCAGGTTGATTGACGTCATTTTGGGTGAGTGTGCAGTATCGGGTTGGCGGGTTGATTGACTGACGTCATTGTGGGTGAGTGTGCAGTATCGGGTTGGCAGGTTGATTGACTGACGTCATTGTGGGTGAGTGTGCAGTATCGGGTTGGCAGTTTGATTGACTGACGTCATTGTGGGTGAGTGCGCAGTATCGGGTTGGCAGGTTGATTGACTGACATTGTGGGAGACTGTGCAGTATCGGGTTGGCAGGTTGATTGATTGACGTCATTGTGGGTGAGTGTGCAGTATCGGGTTGGCAGGTTGATTGACTGACGTCATTGTGGGTGAGTGTGCAGTATCTGGTTGGCAGGTTGATTGACTGCCGTCGTTGTGGGTGAGTGTGCAGTATCAGGTTGGCAGGTTGATTGACGTCATTGTGGGTGAGTGTGCAGTATCTGGTTGGCAGGTTGATTGACGTCATTGTGGGTGAGTGTGCAGTATCGGGTTGGCAGGTTGATTGACGTCATTGTGGGTGAGTGTGCAGTATTAGGTTGGCAGGTTGATTGACTGACGTCATTGTGGGTGAGTGTGCAGTATCGGGTTGGCAGGTTGATTGACTGACGTCATTGTGGGTGAGTGTGCAGTATCAGGTTGGCAGGTTGATTGACGTCATTGTGGGTGAGTGTGCAGTATCAGGTTGACAGATTGATTGACTGACGCCATTGTGGGTGAGTGTGCAGTATCGGGTTGGCAGGTTGATTGACTGACGTCATTGTGGGTGAGTGTGCAGTATCGGGTTGGCAGGTTGATTGACTGAAGTCATTGTGGGTGAGTGTGCAGTATCTGGTTGGCAGGTTGTTTGACTTCATTGTGGGTGAGTGTGCAGTATCGGGTTGGCAGGTTGATTGACTGACGTCATTGTGGGTGAGTGTGTAGTATCGGGTTGGCAGGTTGATTGACGTCATTGTGGGTGAGTGTGCAGTATCGGGTTGGCAGGTTGATTGACTGACGTCATTGTGGGTGAGTGTGCAGTATCGGGCTGCAGGTTGATTGACGTCATTGTGGATGAGTGTGCTGTATCGGGTTGGCAGGTTGATTGACGTCATTGTGGGTGAGTGTGCAGTATCGGGTTGGCAGGTTGATTGACTGACGTCATTGTGGGTGAGTGCGCAGTATCGGGTTGGCAGGTTGATTGACGTCATTGTGGGTGAGTGTGCAGTATCGGGTTGGCAGTTTGATTGACGTCATTGTGGGTGAATGTGCAGTATCGGGTTGGCAGGTTGATTGACTGACGTCATTGTGGGTGAGTGTGCAGTATTGGGTTGGCAGGTTGAGTGACGTCATTGTGGGTGAGTGTGCAGTATCTGGTTGGCAGGTTGATTGACTTACGTCATTGTGGGTGAGTGTGCAGTATCGGGTTGGCAGGTTGATTGACGTCATTTTGGGTGAGTGTGCAGTATCGGGTTGGCGGGTTGATTGACTGACGTCATTGTGGGTGAGTGTGCAGTATCGGGTTGGCAGGTTGATTGACTGACGTCATTGTGGGTGAGTGTGCAGTATCGGGTTGGCAGTTTGATTGACTGACGTCATTGTGGGTGAGTGTGCAGTATCTGGTTGGCAGGTTGATTGACTGCCGTCGTTGTGGGTGAGTGTGCAGTATCAGGTTGGCAGGTTGATTGACGTCATTGTGGGTGAGTGTGCAGTATCTGGTTGGCAGGTTGATTGACGTTATTGTGGGTGAGTGTGCAGTATCGGGTTGGCAGGTTGATTGACGTCATTGTGGGTGAGTGTGCAGTATTAGGTTGGCAGGTTGATTGACTGACGTCATTGTGGGTGAGTGTGCAGTATCGGGTTGGCAGGTTGATTGACTGATGTCATTGTGGGTGAGTGTGCAGTATCGGGTTGGCAGGTTGATTGACGTCATTGTGGGTGAGTGTGCAGTATCAGGTTGACAGATTGATTGACTGACGCCATTGTGGGTGAGTGTGCAGTATCGGGTTGGCAGGTTGATTGACTGACGTCATTGTGGGTGTGTGTGCAGTATCAGGTTGGCAGGTTGATTGACGTCATTGTGGGTGAGTGTGCAGTATCTGGTTGGCAGTTTGATTGACCGACGTCATTGTGGGTGAGTGTGCAGTATCGGGTTGGCAGGTTGATTGACTGACGTCATTGTGGGTGAGTGTGCAGTATCGGGTTGGCAGGTTGATTGACGTCAATGTGGGTGAGTGTGCAGTATCAGGTTGACAGATTGATTGACTGACGCCATTGTGGGTGAGTGTGCAGTATCGGGTTGGCAGGTTGATTGACTGACGTCATTGTGGGTGTGTGTGCAGTATCAGGTTGGCAGGTTGATTGACGTCATTGTGGGTGAGTGTGCAGTATCTGGTTGGCAGGTTGATTGACGGACGTCATTGTGGGTGAGTGTGCAGTATCGGGTTGGCAGGTTGATTGACGTCATTGTGGGTGAGTGTGCAGTATCGGGTTGGCAGGTTGATTGACTGACGTCATTGTGGGTGAGTGTGCAGTATCGGGTTGGCAGGTTGATTGACTGACGTCATTGTGGGTGAGTGTGCAGTATCGGGTTGGCAGGTTGATTGACGTCATTGTGGGTGAGTGTGCAGTATCGGGTTGACAGATTGATTGACTGACGCCATTGTGGGTGAGTGTGCAGTATCGGGTTGGCAGGTTGATTGACTGACGTCATTGTGGGTGAGTGTGCAGTATCGGGTTGGCAGGTTGATTGACGTCATTGTGGGTGAGTGTGCAGTATCGGGTTGGCAGGTTGATTGACTGACGTCATTGTGGGTGAGTGTGCAGTATCGGGTTGGCAGGTTGATTGACGTCATTGTGGGTGAGTGTGCAGTATCGGGTTGGCAGGTTGATTGACTGACGTCATTGTGGGTGAGTGTGCAGTATCGGGTTGGCAGGTTGATTGACGTCATTGTGGGTGAGTGTGCAGTATCGGGTTGGCAGGTTGATTGACTGACGTCATTGTGGGTGAGTGTGCAGTATCGGGTTGACAGGTTGATTGACTGATGTCATTGTGGGTGAATGTGCAGTATCGGGTTGGCAGGTTGATTGACGTCATTGTGGGAGAGTGTGCAGTATCGGGTTGGCAGGTTGATTGACTGACGTCATTGTGGGTGAGTGTGCAGTATCGGGTTGACAGGTTGATTGACTGACGTCATTGTGGGTGAATGTGCAGTATCGGGTTGGCAGGTTGATTGACGTCATTGTGGGTGAGTGTGCAGTATTGGGTTGGCAGGTTGATTGACTGACGTCATTGTGGGTGAGTGTGCAGTATCGGGTTGGCAGGTTGATTGACGTCATTGTGGGTGAGTGTGCAATATCGGGTTGGCAGGTTGATTGACTGACGTCATTGTGGGTGAGTGTGCAGTATCGGGTTGGCAGGTTGATTGACTGACGTCATTGTGGGTGAGTGTGCAGTATCGGGTTGGCGGGTTGATTGACTGACGTCATTGTGGGTGAGTGTGCAGTATCGGGTTGGCAGGTTGATTGACCGGCTTCATTGTGGGTGAGTGTGCAGTATCGGGTTGGTAAGTTGATTGACGTCATTGTGGGTGAGTGTGCTGTATCGGGTTGGCAGGTTGATTGACTGACGTCATTGTGGGTGAGTGTGCAGTATCGGGTTGGCAGGTTGATTGACTGACGTCATTGTGTGTGAGTGTGCAGTATCGGGTTGGCAGGTTGATTGACGTCATTGTGGGTGAGTGTGCAGTATCGGGTTGGCAGGTTGATTGACGTCATTGTGGGTGAGTGTGCAGTATCGGGTTGGCAGGTTGATTGACTGACGTGATTGTGGGTGAGTGTGCAATATCGGGTTGGCAGGTTGATTGACTGACGTCATTGTGGGTGAGTGTGCAGTATCGGGTTGGCAGGTTGATTGACGTCATTGTGGGTGAGTGTGCAGTATCGGGTTGGCGGGTTGATTGACTGACGTCATTGTGGGTGAGTGTGCAGTATCGGGTTGGCAGGTTGATTGACTGACGTCATTGTGGGTGAGTGTGCAGTATCGGGTTGACAGGTTGATTAACTGACGTCATTGTGGGTGAGTGTGCAGTATCGGGTTGGCGGGTTGATTGACTGACGTCATTGTGGGTGAGTGTGCAGTATCGGATTGTCAGGTTGATTGACTGACGTCATTGTGGGTGAGTGTGCAGTATCGGGTGGGCAGGTAGATTGACTGACGTCATTGTGGGTGAGTGTGCAGTATCGGGTTGGCAGGTTGATTGACTGACATTGTGGGTGAGTATACAGTATCGGGTTGGCAGGTTGATTGACTGACGTCATTGTGTGTGAGTGTGCAGTATCGGGTTGGCGGGTTGATTGACGTCATTGTGAGTGAGAGTGCATTATCGGGTTGGCAGGTTGATTGACTGACGTCATTGTGGGTGAGTGTGCAGTATCGGGTTGGCAGGTTGATTGACGTCATTGTGGGTGAGTGTGCAGTATCAGGTTGGCAGGTTGATTGACTGACGTCATTGTGGGTGAGTGTGCAATATCGGGTTGGCAGGTTGATTGACTGACCTCATTGTGGGTGAGTGTGCAGTATCGGGTTGGCAGGTTGATTGACGTCATTGTGGGTGAGTGTGCAGTATCGGGTTGGCGGGTTGATTGACTGACGTCATTGTGTGTGAGTGTGCAGTATCGGGTTGGCAGGTTGATTGACTGACTTCATTGTGGGTGAGTGTGCAGTATCGGGTTGGCAAGTTGATTGACGTCATTGTGGGTGAGTGTGCAGTATCGGGTTGGCAGTTTGATTGACGTCATTGTGGGTGAATGTGCAGTATCGGGTTGGCAGGTTGATTGACTGACGTCATTGTGGGTGAGTGTGCATTATTGGGTTGGCAGGTTGAGTGACGTCATTGTGGGTGAGTGTGCAGTATCTGGTTGGCAGGTTGATTGACTTACGTCATTGTGGGTGAGTGTGCAGTATCGGGTTGGCAGGTTGATGGACGTCATTTTGGGTGAGTGTGCAGTATCGGGTTGGCGGGTTGATTGACTGACGTCATTGTGGGTGAGTGTGCAGTATCGGGTTGGCAGGTTGATTGACTGACGTCATTGTGGGTGAGTGTGCAGTATCGGGTTGGCAGTTTGATTGACTGACGTCATTGTGGGTGAGTGTGCAGTATCGGGTTGGCAGGTTGATTGACTGACATTGTGGGTGACTGTGCAGTATCGGGTTGGCAGGTTGATTGACTGACGTCATTGTGGGTGAGTGTGCAGTATCGGGTTGGCAGGTTGATTGACTGACGTCATTGTGGGTGAGTGTGCAGTATCTGGTTGGCAGGTTGATTGACTGCCGTCGTTGTGGGTGAGTGTGCAGTATCAGGTTGGCAGGTTGATTGACGTCATTGTGGGTGAGTGTGCAGTATCTGGTTGGCAGGTTGATTGACGTCATTGTGGGTGAGTGTGCAGTATCGGGTTGGCAGGTTGATTGACGTCATTGTGGGTGAGTGTGCAGTATTAGGTTGGCAGGTTGATTGACTGACGTCATTGTGGGTGAGTGTGCAGTATCGGGTTGGCAGGTTGATTGACTGACGTCATTGTGGGTGAGTGTGCAGTATCGGGTTGGCAGGTTGATTGACGTCATTGTGGGTGAGTGTGCAGTATCAGGTTGACAGATTGATTGACTGACGCCATTGTGGGTGAGTGTGCAGTATCGGGTTGGCAGGTTGATTGACTGACGTCATTGTGGGTGTGTGTGCAGTATCAGGTTGGCAGGTTGATTGACGTCATTGTGGGTGAGTGTGCAGTATCTGGTTGGCAGTTTGATTGACCGACGTCATTGTGGGTGAGTGTGCAGTATCGGGTTGGCAGGTTGATTGACTGACGTCATTGTGGGTGAGTGTGCAGTATCGGGTTGGCAGGTTGATTGACGTCAATGTGGGTGAGTGTGCAGTATCAGGTTGACAGATTGATTGACTGACGCCATTGTGGGTGAGTGTGCAGTATCGGGTTGGCAGGTTGATTGACTGACGTCATTGTGGGTGTGTGTGCAGTATCAGGTTGGCAGGTTGATTGACGTCATTGTGGGTGAGTGTGCAGTATCTGGTTGGCAGGTTGATTGACCGACGTCATTGTGGGTGAGTGTGCAGTATCGGGTTGGCAGGTTGATTGACGTCATTGTGGGTGAGTGTGCAGTATCGGGTTGGCAGGTTGATTGACTGACGTCATTGTGGGTGAGTGTGCAGTATCGGGTTGGCAGGTTGATTGACTGACGTCATTGTGGGTGAGTGTGCAGTATCTGGTTGGCAGGTTGATTGACTGCCGTCGTTGTGGGTGAGTGTGCAGTATCAGGTTGGCAGGTTGATTGACGTCATTGTGGGTGAGTGTGCAGTATCTGGTTGGCAGGTTGATTGACGTCATTGTGGGTGAGTGTGCAGTATCGGGTTGGCAGGTTGATTGACGTCATTGTAGGTGAGTGTGCAGTATTAGGTTGGCAGGTTGATTGACTGACGTCATTGTGGGTGAGTGTGCAGTATCGGGTTGGCAGGTTGATTGACTGACGTCATTGTGGGTGAGTGTGCAGTATCGGGTTGGCAGGTTGATTGACGTCATTGTGGGTGAGTGTGCAGTATCAGGTTGACAGATTGATTGACTGACGCCATTGTGGGTGAGTGTGCAGTATCGGGTTGGCAGGTTGATTGACTGACGTCATTGTGGGTGTGTGTGCAGTATCAGGTTGGCAGGTTGATTGACGTCATTGTGGGTGAGTGTGCAGTATCTGGTTGGCAGTTTGATTGACCGACGTCATTGTGGGTGAGTGTGCAGTATCGGGTTGGCAGGTTGATTGACTGACGTCATTGTGGGTGAGTGTGCAGTATCGGGTTGGCAGGTTGATTGACGTCAATGTGGGTGAGTGTGCAGTATCAGGTTGACAGATTGATTGACTGACGCCATTGTGGGTGAGTGTGCAGTATCGGGTTGGCAGGTTGATTGACTGACGTCATTGTGGGTGTGTGTGCAGTATCAGGTTGGCAGGTTGATTGACGTCATTGTGGGTGAGTGTGCAGTATCTGGTTGGCAGGTTGATTGACCGACGTCATTGTGGGTGAGTGTGCAGTATCGGGTTGGCAGGTTGATTGACGTCATTGTGGGTGAGTGTGCAGTATCGGGTTGGCAGGTTGATTGACTGACGTCATTGTGGGTGAGTGTGCAGTATCGGGTTGGCAGGTTGATTGACTGACGTCATTGTGGGTGAGTGTGCAGTATCGGGTTGGCAGGTTGATTGACGTCATTGTGGGTGAGTGTGCAGTATCGGGTTGACAGATTGATTGACTGACGCCATTGTGGGTGAGTGTGCAGTATCGGGTTGGCAGGTTGATTGACGTCATTGTGGGTGAGTGTGCAGTATCTGGTTGGCAGTTTGATTGACCGACGTCATTGTGGGTGAGTGTGCAGTATCGGGTTGGCAGGTTGATTGACTGACGTCATTGTGGGTGAGTGTGCAGTATCGGGTTGGCAGGTTGATTGACGTCAATGTGGGTGAGTGTGCAGTATCAGGTTGACAGATTGATTGACTGACGCCATTGTGGGTGAGTGTGCAGTATCGGGTTGGCAGGTTGATTGACTGACGTCATTGTGGGTGTGTGTGCAGTATCAGGTTGGCAGGTTGATTGACGTCATTGTGGGTGAGTGTGCAGTATCTGGTTGGCAGGTTGATTGACCGACGTCATTGTGGGTGAGTGTGCAGTATCGGGTTGGCAGGTTGATTGACGTCATTGTGGGTGAGTGTGCAGTATCGGGTTGGCAGGTTGATTGACTGACGTCATTGTGGGTGAGTGTGCAGTATCGGGTTGGCAGGTTGATTGACTGACGTCATTGTGGGTGAGTGTGCAGTATCGGGTTGGCAGGTTGATTGACGTCATTGTGGGTGAGTGTGCAGTATCGGGTTGACAGGTTGATTGACTGACGTCATTGTGGGTGAGTGTGCAGTATCGGGTTGGCAGGTTGATTGACGTCATTGTGGGTGAGTGTGCAGTATCGGGTTGGCAGGTTGATTGACTGACGTCATTGTGGGTGAGTGTGCAGTATCGGGTTGGCAGGTTGATTGACGTCATTGTGGGTGAGTGTGCAGTATCGGGTTGGCAGGTTGATTGACTGACGTCATTGTGGGTGAGTGTGCAGTATCGGGTTGGCAGGTTGATTGACGTCATTGTGGGTGAGTGTGCAGTATCGGGTTGGCAGGTTGATTGACTGACGTCATTGTGGGTGAGTGTGCAGTATCGGGTTGACAGGTTGATTGACTGATGTCATTGTGGGTGAATGTGCAGTATCGGGTTGGCAGGTTGATTGACGTCATTGTGGGAGAGTGTGCAGTATCGGGTTGGCAGGTTGATTGACTGACGTCATTGTGGGTGAGCGTGCAGTATCGGGTTGACAGGTTGATTGACTGACGTCATTGTGGGTGAATGTGCAGTATCGGGTTGGCAGGTTGATTGACGTCATTGTGGGTGAGTGTGCAGTATTGGGTTGGCAGGTTGATTGACTCACATTGTCGGTGAGTGTGCAGTATCGGGTTGTCAGGTTGATTGACTGACGTCATTGTGGGTGAGTGTGCAGTATCGGGTTGGCAGGTTGATTGACGTCATTGTGGGTGAGTGTGCAATATCGGGTTGGCAGGTTGATTGACTGACGTCATTGTGGGTGAGTGTGCAGTATCGGGTTGGCAGGTTGATTGACTGACGTAATTGTGGGTGAGTGTGCAGTATCGGGTTGGCGGGTTGATTGACTGACGTCATTGTGGGTGAGTGTGCAGTATCGGGTTGGCAGGTTGATTGACCGGCTTCATTGTGGGTGAGTGTGCAGTATCGGGTTGGTAAGTTGATTGACGTCATTGTGGGTGAGTGTGCTGTATCGGGTTGGCAGGTTGATTGACTGACGTCATTGTGGGTGAGTGTGCAGTATCGGGTTGGCAGGTTGATTGACTGACGTCATTGTGTGTGAGTGTGCAGTATCGGGTTGGCAGGTTGATTGACCATTGTGGGTGAGTGTGCAGTATCGGGTTGGCAGGTTGATTGACGTCATTGTGGGTGAGTGTGCAGTATCAGGTTGGCAGGTTGATTGACTGACGTGATTGTGGGTGAGTGTGCAATATCGGGTTGGCAGGTTGATTGACTGACGTCATTGTGGGTGAGTGTGCAGTATCGGGTTGGCAGGTTGATTGACGTCATTGTGGGTGAGTGTGCAGTATCGGGTTGGCGGGTTGATTGACTGACGTCATTGTGGGTGAGTGTGCAGTATCGGGTTGGCAGGTTGATTGACTGACGTCATTGTGGGTGAGTGTGCAGTATCGGGTTGACAGGTTGATTGACTGACGTCATTGTGGGTGAGTGTGCAGTATCGGGTTGGCAGGTTGATTGACTGACGTCATTGTGGGTGAGTGTGCAGTATCGGGTGGGCAGGTAAATTGACTGACGTCATTGTGGGTGAGTGTGCAGTATCGGGTTGGCAGGTTGATTGACTGACATTGTGGGTGAGTATACAGTATCGGGTTGGCAGGTTGATTGACTGACGTCATTGTGTGTGAGTGTGCAGTATCGGGTTGGCGGGTTGATTGACGTCATTGTGAGTGAGAGTGCATTATCGGGTTGGCAGGTTGATTGACTGACGTCATTGTGGGTGAGTGTGCAGTATCGGGTTGGAAGGTTGATTGACGTCATTGTGGGTGAGTGTGCAGTATCAGGTTGGCAGGTTGATTGACTGACGTCATTGTGGGTGAGTGTGCAATATCGGGTTGGCAGGTTGATTGACTGACCTCATTGTGGGTGAGTGTGCAGTATCGGGTTGGCAGGTTGATTGACGTCATTGTGGGTGAGTGTGCAGTATCGGGTTGGCGGGTTGATTGACTGACGTCATTGTGTGTGAGTGTGCAGTATCGGGTTGGCAGGTTGATTGACTGACTTCATTGTGGGTGAGTGTGCAGTATCGGGTTGGCAAGTTGATTGACGTCATTGTGGGTGAGTGTGCAGTATCGGGTTGGCAGGTTGATTGGCTGACATTGTGGGTGAGTGTGCAGTATCGGGTTGGCAGGTTGATTGACTGACGTCATTGTGGGTGAGTGTGCAGTATCGGGTTGGCAGGTTGACTGACTGACGTCATTGTGGGTGAATGTGCAGTATCGGGTTGGCAGGTTGATTGACGTCATTGTGGGTGAGTGTGCAGTATTGGGTTGGCAGGTTGATTGACTGACGTCATTGTGGGTGAGTGTGCAGTATCGGGTTGGCAGGTTGATTGACGTCATTGTGGGTGAGTGTGCAATATTGGGTTGGCAGGTTGATTGACTGACGTCATTGTGGGTGAGTGTGCAGTATCGGGTTGGCAGGTTGATTGACTGATGTCATTGTGGGTGAGTGTGCAGTATCGGGTTGGCGGGTTGATTGACTGACGTCATTTAGGGTGAGTGTGCAGTATCGGGTTGGCAGGTTGATTGACCGGCTTCATTGTGGGTGAGTGTGCAGTATCGGGTTGGTAAGTTGATTGACGTCATTGTGGGTGAGTGTGCAGTATCGGGTTGGCAGGTTGATTGACTGACGTCATTGTGGGTGAGTGTGCAGTATCGGGTTGGCAGGTTGATTGACTGACGTCATTGTGTGTGAGTGTGCAGTATCGGGTTGGCAGGTTGATTGACGTCATTGTGGGTGAGTGTGCAGTATCGGGTTGGCAGGTTGATTGACGTCATTGTGGGTGAGTGTGCAGTATCGGGTTGGCAGGTTGATTGACTGACGTGATTGAGGGTGAGTGTGCAATATCGGGTTGGAAGGTTGATTGACTGACGTCATTGTGGGTGAGTGTGCAGTATCGGGTTGGCAGGTTGATTGACGTCATTGTGGGTGAGTGTGCAGTATCGGGTTGGCGGGTTGATTGACTGACGTCATTGTGGGTGAGTGTGCAGTATCGGGTTGGCAGGTTGATTGACTGACGTCATTGTGGGTGAGTGTGCAGTATCGGGTTGACAGGTTGATTGACTGACGTCATTGTGGGTGAGTGTGCAGTATCGGGTCGGTAGGTTGATTGACTGACGTCATTGTGAGTGAGTGTGCAGTACCGGGTTGGCAGGTTGATTTACGTCATTGTGGGTGAGTGTGCAGTATCGTGTTGGCAGGTTGATTGACTGACGTCATTGTGGGTGAGTGTGTAATATCGGGTTGGCAGGTTGATTGACTGATGTCATTGTGGGTGAGTGTGCAGTATCGGGTTGGCAGGTTGATTGACTGACTTCATTGTGGGTGAGTGTGCAGTATCGGGTTGGCAAGTTGATTGACGTCATTGTGGGTGAGTGTGCAGTATCGGGTTGGCAGGTTGATTGACTGACATTGTGGGTGAGTGTGCAGTATCGTGTTGGCAGGTTGATTGACTGACGTCATTGTGGGTGAGTGTGCAGTATCGGGTTGGCAGGTTGATTGACTGACATTGTGGGTGAGTATACAGTATCGGGTTGGCAGGTTGATTGACTGACGTCATTGTGTGTGAGTGTGCAGTATCGGGTTGGCGGGTTGATTGACGTCATTGTGAGTGAGAGTGCATTATCGGGTTGGCAGGTTGATTGACTGACGTCATTGTGGGTGAGTGTGCAGTATCGGGTTGGCAGGTTGATTGACGTCATTGTGGGTGAGTGTGCAGTATCAGGTTGGCAGGTTGATTGACTGACGTCATTGTGGGTGAGTGTGCAATATCGGGTTGGCAGGTTGATTGACTGACCTCATTGTGGGTGAGTGTGCAGTATCGGGTTGGCAGGTTGATTGACGTCATTGTGGGTGAGTGTGCAGTATCGGGTTGGCGGGTTGATTGACTGACGTCATTGTGGGTGAGTGTGCAGTATCGGGTTGGCAGGTTGATTGACTGACGTCGTTGTGGGTGAGTGTGCAGTATCAGGTTGGCAGGTTGATTGACGTCATTGTGGGTGAGTGTGCAGTATCTGGTTGGCAGGTTGATTGACGTCATTGTGGGTGAGTGTGCAGTATCGGGTTGGCAGGTTGATTGACGTCATTGTGGGTGAGTGTGCAGTATCGGGTTGGCAGGTTGATTGACTGACGTCATTGTGGGTGAGTGTGCAGTATCGGGTTGGCAGGTTGATTGACTGACGTCATTGTGGGTGAGTGTGCAGTATCGGGTTGGCAGGTTGATTGACGTCATTGTGGGTGAGTGTGCAGTATCAGGTTGACAGATTGATTGACTGACGCCATTGTGGGTGAGTGTGCAGTATCGGGTTGGCAGGTTGATTGACTGACGTCATTGTGGGTGTGTGTGCAGTATCAGGTTGGCAGGTTGATTGACGTCATTGTGGGTGAGTGTGCAGTATCTGGTTGGCAGGTTGATTGACCGACGTCATTGTGGGTGAGTGTGCAGTATCGGGTTGGCAGGTTGATTGACTGACGTCATTGTGGGTGAGTGTGCAGTATCGGGTTGGCAGGTTGATTGACGTCATTGTGGGTGAGTGTGCAGTATCAGGTTGACAGATTGATTGACTGACGCCATTGTGGGTGAGTGTGCAGTATCGGGTTGGCAGGTTGATTGACTGACGTCATTGTGGGTGTGTGTGCAGTATCAGGTTGGCAGGTTGATTGACGTCATTGTGGGTGAGTGTGCAGTATCTGGTTGGCAGGTTGATTGACCGACGTCATTGTGGGTGAGTGTGCAGTATCGGGTTGGCAGGTTGATTGACGTCATTGTGGGTGAGTGTGCAGTATCGGGTTGGCAGGTTGATTGACTGACGTCATTGTGGGTGAGTGTGCAGTATCGGGTTGGCAGGTTGATTGACTGACGTCATTGTGGGTGAGTGTGCAGTATCGGGTTGGCAGGTTGATTGACGTCATTGTGGGTGAGTGTGCAGTATCGGGTTGACAGAATGATTGACTGACGCCATTGTGGGTGAGTGTGCAGTATCGGGTTGGCAGGTTGATTGACTGACGTCATTGTGGGTGAGTGTGCAGTATCGGGTTGGCAGGTTGATTGACGTCATTGTGGGTGAGTGTGCAGTATCGGGTTGGCAGGTTGATTGACTGACGTCATTGTGGGTGAGTGTGCAGTATCGGGTTGGCAGGTTGATTGACGTCATTGTGGGTGAGTGTGCAGTATCGGGTTGGCAGGTTGATTGACTGACGTCATTGTGGGTGAGTGTGCAGTATCGGGTTGGCAGGTTGATTGACGTCATTGTGGGTGAGTGTGCAGTATCGGGTTGGCAGGTTGATTGACTGACGTCATTGTGGGTCAGTGTGCAGTATCGGGTTGACAGGTTGATTGACTGACGTCATTGTGGGTGAATGTGCAGTATCGGGTTGGCAGGTTGATTGACGTCATTGTGGGAGAGTGTGCAGTATCGGGTTGGCAGGTTGATTGACTGACGTCATTGTGGGTGAGTGTGCAGTATCGGGTTGACAGGTTGATTGACTGACGTCATTGTGGGTGAATGTGCAGTATCGGGTTGGCAGGTTGATTGACGTCATTGTGGGTGAGTGTGCAGTATTGGGTTGGTAGGTTGATTGACTGACGTCATTGTGGGTGAGAGTGCAGTATCGGGTTGGCAGGTTGATTGACGTCATTGTGGGTGAGTGTGCAATATCGGGTTGGCAGGTTGATTGACTGACGTCATTGTGGGTGAGTGTGCAGTATCGGGTTGGCAGGTTGATTGACTGACGTCATTGTGGGTGAGTGTGCAGTATCGGGTTGGCGGGTTGATTGACTGACGTCATTGTGGGTGAGTGTGCAGTATCGGGTTGGCAGGTTGATTGACCGGCTTCATTGTGGGTGAGTGTGCAGTATCGGGTTGGTAAGTTGATTGACGTCATTGTGGGTGCGTGTGCAGTATCGGGTTGGCAGGTTGATTGACTGACGTCATTGTGGGTGAGTGTGCAGTATCGGGTTGGCAGGTTGATTGACTGACGTCATTGTGTGTGAGTGTGCAGTATCGGGTTGGCAGGTTGATTGACGTCATTGTGGGTGAGTGTGCAGTATCGGGTTGGCAGGTTGATTGACGTCATTGTGGGTGAGTGTGCAGTATCGGGTTGGCAGGTTGATTGACTGACGTGATTGTGGGTGAGTGTGCAATATCGGGTTGGCAGGTTGATTGACTGACGTCATTGTGGGTGAGTGTGCAGTATCGGGTTGGCAGGTTGATTGACGTCATTGTGGGTGAGTGTGCAGTATCGGGTTGGCGGGTTGATTGACTGACGTCATTGTGGGTGAGTGTGCAGTATCGGGTTGGCAGGTTGATTGACTGACGTCATTGTGGGTGAGTGTGCAGTATCGGGTTGACAGGTTGATTGACTGACGTCATTGTGGGTGAGTGTGCAGTATCGGGTTGGCGGGTTGATTGACTGACGTCATTGTGGGTGAGTGTGCAGTATCTGGTTGGCAGGTTGATTGACGTCATTGTGGGTGAGTGTGCAGTATCGGGTTGGCAGGTTGATTGACGTCATTGTGGGTGAGTGTGCAGTATCGGGTTGGCAGGTTGATTGACGTCATTGTGGGTGAGTGTGCAGTATCGGGTTGGCAGGTTGATTGACTGACGTCATTGTGGGTGAGTGTGCAGTATCGGGTTGGCAGGTTGATTGACGTCATTGTGGGTCAGTGTGCAGTATCAGGTTGACAGATTGATTGACTGACGCCATTGTGGGTGAGTGTGCAGTATCGGGTTGGCAGGTTGATTGACTGACGTCATTGTGGGTGTGTGTGCAGTATCAGGTTGGCAGGTTGATTGACGTCATTGTGGGTGAGTGTGCAGTATCTGGTTGGCAGGTTGATTGACCGACGTCATTGTGGGTGAGTGTGCAGTATCGGGTTGGCAGGTTGATTGACTGACGTCATTGTGGGTGAGTGTGCAGTATCGGGTTGGCAGGTTGATTGACGTCATTGTGGGTGAGTGTGCAGTATCAGGTTGACAGATTGATTGACTGACGCCATTGTGGGTGAGTGTGCAGTATCGGGTTGGCAGGTTGATTGACTGACGTCATTGTGGGTGTGTGTGCAGTATCAGGTTGGCAGGTTGATTGACGTCATTGTGGGTGAGTGTGCAGTATCTGGTTGGCAGGTTGATTGACCGACGTCATTGTGGGTGAGTGTGCAGTATCGGGTTGGCAGGTTGATTGACGTCATTGTGGGTGAGTGTGCAGTATCGGGTTGGCAGGTTGATTGACTGACGTCATTGTGGGTGAGTGTGCAGTATCGGGTTGGCAGGTTGATTGACTGACGTCATTGTGGGTGAGTGTGCAGTATCGGGTTGGCAGGTTGATTGACGTCATTGTGGGTGAGCGTGCAGTATCGGGTTGACAGATTGATTGACTGACGCCATTGTGGGTGAGTGTGCAGTATTGGGTTGGCAGGTTGATTGACTGACGTCATTGTGGGTGAGTGTGCAGTATCGGGTTGGCAGGTTGATTGACGTCATTGTGGGTGAGTGTGCAGTATCGGGTTGGCAGGTTGATTGACTGACGTCATTGTGGGTGAGTGTGCAGTATCGGGTTGGCAGGTTGATTGACGTCATTGTGGGTGAGTGTGCAGTATCGGGTTGGCAGGTTGATTGACTGACGTCATTGTGGGTGAGTGTGCAGTATCGGGTTGGCAGGTTGATTGACGTCATTGTGGGTGAGTGTGCAGTATCGGGTTGGCAGGTTGATTGACTGACGTCATTGTGGGTGAGTGTGCAGTATCGGGTTGACAGGTTGATTGACTGACGTCTTTGTGGGTGAATGTGCAGTATCGGGTTGGCAGGTTGATTGACGTCATTGTGGGAGAGTGTGCAGTATCGGGTTGGCAGGTTGATTGACTGACGTCATTGTGGGTGAGTGTGCAGTATCGGGTTGGCAGGTTGATTGACTGACGTCATTGTGGGTGAGTGTGCAGTATCGGGTTGGCAGGTTGATTGACGTCATTGTGGGTGAGTGTGCAGTATCGGGTTGACAGATTGATTGACTGACGCCATTGTGGGTGAGTGTGCAGTATCGGGTTGGCAGGTTGATTGACTGACGTCATTGTGGGTGAGTGTGCAGTATCGGGTTGGCAGGTTGATTGACGTCATTGTGGGTGAGTGTGCAGTATCGGGTTGGCAGGTTGATTGACTGACGTCATTGTGGGTGAGTGTGCAGTATCGGGTTGGCAGGTTGATTGACGTCATTGTGGGTGAGTGTGCAGTATCGGGTTGGCAGGTTGATTGACTGACGTCATTGTGGGTGAGTGTGCAGTATCGGGTTGACAGGTTGATTGACTGACGTCAGTGTGGGTGAATGTGCAGTATCGGGTTGGCAGGTTGATTGACGTCATTGTGGGAGAGTGTGCAGTATCGGGTTGGCAGGTTGATTGACTGACGTCATTGTGGGTGAGTGTGCAGTATCGGGTTGACAGGTTGATTGACTGACGTCATTGTGGGTGAATGTGCAGTATCGGGTTGGCAGGTTGATTGATGTCATTGTGGGTGAGTGTGCAGTATTGGGTTGGCAGGTTGATTGACTGACGTCATTGTGGGTGAGAGTGCAGTATCGGGTTGGCAGGTTGATTGACGTCATTGTGGGTGAGTGTGCAATATCGGGTTGGCAGGTTGATTGACTGACGTCATTGTGGGTGAGTGTGCAGTATCGGGTTGGCAGGTTGATTGACTGACGTCATTGTGGGTGAGTGTGCAGTATCGGGTTGGCGGGTTGATTGACTGACGTCATTGTGGGTGAGTGTGCAGTATCGGGTTGGCAGGTTGATTGACCGGCTTCATTGTGGGTGAGTGTGCAGTATCGGGTTGGTAAGTTGATTGACGTCATTGTGGGTGAGTGTGCAGTATCGGGTTGGCAGGTTGATTGACTGACGTCATTGTGGGTGAGTGTGCAGTATCGGGTTGGCAGGTTGATTGACTGACGTCATTGTGTGTGAGTGTGCAGTATCGGGTTGGCAGGTTGATTGACGTCATTGTGGGTGAGTGTGCAGTATCGGGTTGGCAGGTTGATTGACGTCATTGTGGGTGAGTGTGCAGTATCGGGTTGGCAAGTTGATTGACTGACGTGATTGTGGGTGAGTGTGCAATATCGGGTTGGCAGGTTGATTGACTGACGTCATTGTGGGTGAGTGTGCAGTATCGGGTTGGCAGGTTGATTGACGTCATTGTGGGTGAGTGTGCAGTATCGGGTTGGCGGGTTGATTGACTGACGTCATTGTGGGTGAGTGTGCAGTATCGGGTTGGCAGGTTGATTGACTGACGTCATTGTGGGTGAGTGTGCAGTATCGGGTTGACAGGTGGATTGACTGACGTCATTGTGGGTGAGTGTGCAGTAACGGGTTGGCGGGTCGATTGACTGACGTCATTGTGGGTGAGTGTGCAGTATCGGGTTGGCAGGTTGATTGACTGACGTCATTGTGGGTGAGTGTGCAGTATCGGGTGGGCAGGTAGATTGACTGACGTCATTGTGGGTGAGTGTGCAGTATCGGGTTGGCAGGTTGATTGACTGACATTGTGGGTGAGTATACAGTATCGGGTTGGCAGGTTGATTGACTGACGTCATTGTGTGTGAGTGTGCAGTATCGGGTTGGCGGGTTGATTGACGTCATTGTGAGTGAGAGTGCATTATCGGGTTGGCAGGTTGATTGACTGACGTCATTGTGGGTGAGTGTGCAGTATCGGGTTGGCAGGTTGATTGACGTCATTGTGGGTGAGTGTGCAATATCGGGTTGGCAGGTAGATTGACTGACCTCATTGTGGGTGAGTGTGCAGTATCGGGTTGGCAGGTTGATTGACGTCATTGTGGGTGAGTGTGCAGTATCGGGTTGGCGGGTTGATTGACTGACGTCATTGTGTGTGAGTGTGCAGTATCGGGTTGGCAGGTTGATTGACTGACTTCATTGTGGGTGAGTGTGCAGTATCGGGTTGGCAAGTTGATTGACGTCATTGTGGGTGAGTGTGCAGTATCGGGTTGGCAGGTTGATTGACTGACATTGTGGGTGAGTGTGCAGTATCGGGTTGGCAGGTTGATTGACTGACGTCATTGTGGGTGAGTGTGCAGTATCGGGTTGGCAGGTTGACTGACTGACGTCATTGTGGGTGAATGTGCAGTATCGGGTTGGCAGGTTGATTGACGTCATTGTGGGTGAGTGTGCAGTATTGGGTTGGCAGGTTGATTGACTGACGTCATTGTGGGTGAGTGTGCAGTATCGGGTTGGCAGGTTGATTGACGTCATTGTGGGTGAGTGTGCAATATCGGGTTGGCAGGTTGATTGACTGACGTCATTGTGGGTGAGTGTGCAGTATCGGGTTGGCAGGTTGATTGACTGACGTCATTGTGGGTGAGTGTGCAGTATCGGGTTGGCGGGTTGATTGACTGACGTCATTTAGGGTGAGTGTGCAGTATCGGGTTGGCAGGTTGATTGACCGGCTTCATTGTGGGTGAGTGTGCAGTATCGGGTTGGTAAGTTGATTGACGTCATTGTGGGTGAGTGTGCAGTATCGGGTTGGCAGGTTGATTGACTGACGTCATTGTGGGTGAGTGTGCAGTATCGGGTTGGCAGGTTGATTGACTGACGTCATTGTGTGTGAGTGTGCAGTATCGGGTTGGCAGGTTGATTGACGTCATTGTGGGTTAGTGTGCAGTATCGGGTTGGCAGGTCGATTGACGTCATTGCGGGTGAGTGTGCAGTATCGGGTTGGCAGGTTGATTGACTGACGTGATTGTGGGTGAGTGTGCAATATCGGGTTGGCAGGTTGATTGACTGACGTCATTGTGGGTGAGTGTGCAGTATCGGGTTGGCAGGTTGATTGACGTCATTGTGGGTGAGTGTGCAGTATCGGGTTGGCGGGTTGATTGACTGACGTCATTGTGGGTGAGTGTGCAGTATCGGGTTGGCAGGTTGATTGACTGACGTCATTGTGGGTGAGTGTGCAGTATCGGGTTGACAGGTTGATTGACTGACGTCATTGTGGGTGAGTGTGCAGTATCGGGTCGGCAGGTTGATTGACTGACGTCATTGTGAGTGAGTGTGCAGTACCGGGTTGGCAGGTTGATTTACGTCATTGTGGGTGAGTGTGCAGTATCGTGTTGGCAGGTTGATTGACTGACGTCATTGTGTGTGAGTGTGTAATATCGGGTTGGCAGGTTGATTGACTGATGTCATTGTGGGTGAGTGTGCAGTATCGGGTTGGCAGGTTGATTGACTGACTTCATTGTGGGTGAGTGTGCAGTATCGGGTTGGCAAGTTGATTGACGTCATTGTGGGTGAGTGTGCAGTATCGGGTTGGCAGGTTGATTGACTGACATTGTGGGTGAGTCTGCAGTATCGTGTTGGCAGGTTGATTGACTGACGTCATTGTGGGTGAGTGTGCAGTATCGGGTTGGCAGGTTGATTGACTGACATTGTGGGTGAGTATACAGTATCGGGTTGGCAGGTTGATTGACTGACGTCATTGTGTGTGAGTGTGCAGTATCGGGTTGGCGGGTTGATTGACGTCATTGTGAGTGAGAGTGCATTATCGGGTTGGCAGGTTGATTGACTGACGTCATTGTGGGTGAGTGTGCAGTATCGGGTTGGCAGGTTGATTGACGTCATTGTGGGTGAGTGTGCAGTATCAGGTTGGCAGGTTGATTGACTGACGTCATTGTGGGTGAGTGTGCAATATCGGGTTGGCAGGTTGATTGACTGACCTCATTGTGGGTGAGTGTGCAGTATCGGGTTGGCAGGTTGATTGACGTCATTGTGGGTGAGTGTGCAGTATCGGGTTGGCGGGTTGATTGACTGACGTCATTGTGGGTGAGTGTGCAGTATCGGGTTGGCAGGTTGATTGACTGACTTCATTGTGGGTGAGTGTGCAGTATCGGGTTGGCAAGTTGATTTACGTCATTGTGGGTGAGTGTGCAGTATCGGGTTGGCAGGTTGATTGACTGACATTGTGGGTGAGTGTGCAGTATCGGGTTGGCAGGTTGATTGACTGACGTCATTGTGGGTGAGTGTGCAGTATCGGGTTGGCATGTTTACTGACTGACGTCATTGTGGGTGAATGTGCAGTATCGGGTTGGCAGGTTGATTGACTCACATTGTGGGTGAGTGTGCAGTATCGGGTTGGCAGGTTGATTGACTGACGTCATTGTGTGTGAGTGTGCAGTATCGGGTTGGCAGGTTGATTGACTGACGTCATTTTGGGTGAGTGTGCAGTATCGGGTTGGCAGGTTGATTGATTGACGTCATTGTGGGTGAGTGTGCAGTATCGGGTTGGTAGATTGATTGACTGACGTCATTGTGGGTGAGTGTGCAGTATCGGGTTGGCAGGTTGATTGACTGACATTGTGCGTGAGAGTGCAGTATCGGGTTGGCAGGTTGATTGACTGACGTCATTGTGGGTGAGTGTGCAGTATCGGGTTGGCAGGTTGATTGACGTCATTGTGGGTGAGTGTGCAGTATCGGGTTGGCGGGTTGATTGACTGACGTCATTGTGGGTGAGTGTGCAGTATCGGGTTGGCAGGTTGATTGACTGACGTCATTGTGGGTGAGTGTGCAGTATCGGGTTGACAGGTGGATTGACTGACGTCATTGTGGGTGAGTGTGCAGTAACGGGTTGGCGGGTCGATTGACTGACGTCATTGTGGGTGAGTGTGCAGTATCGGGTTGGCAGGTTGATTGACTGACGTCATTGTGGGTGAGTGTGCAGTATAGGGTGGGCAGGTAGATTGACTGACGTCATTGTGGGTGAGTGTGCAGTATCGGGTTGGCAGGTTATTTGACTGACATTGTGGTTGAGTATACAGTATCGGGTTGGCAGGTTGATTGACTGACGTCATTGTGTGTGAGTGTGCAGTATCGGGTTGGCGGGTTGATTGACGTCATTGTGAGTGAGAGTGCATTATCGGGTTGGCAGGTTGATTGACTGACGTCATTGTGGGTGAGTGTGCAGTATCGGGTTGGCAGGTTGATTGACGTCATTGTGGGTGAGTGTGCAGTATCAGGTTGGCAGGTTGATTGACTGACGTCATTGTGGGTGAGTGTGCAATATCGGGTTGGCAGGTAGATTGACTGACCTCATTGTGGGTGAGTGTGCAGTATCGGGTTGGCAGGTTGATTGACGTCATTGTGGGTGAGTGTGCAGTATCGGGTTGGCGGGTTGATTGACTGACGTCATTGTGTGTGAGTGTGCAGTATCGGGTTGGCAGGTTGATTGACTGACTTCATTGTGGGTGAGTGTGCAGTATCGGGTTGGCAAGTTGATTGACGTCATTGTGGGTGAGTGTGCAGTATCGGGTTGGCAGGTTGATTGACTGACATTGTGGGTGAGTGTGCAGTATCGGGTTGGCAGGTTGATTGACTGACGTCATTGTGGGTGAGTGTGCAGTATCGGGTTGGCAGGTTGACTGACTGACGTCATTGTGGGTGAATGTGCAGTATCGGGTTGGCAGGTTGATTGACGTCATTGTGGGTGAGTGTGCAGTATTGGGTTGGCAGGTTGATTGACTGACGTCATTGTGGGTGAGTGTGCAGTATCGGGTTGGCAGGTTGATTGACGTCATTGTGGGTGAGTGTGCAATATCGGGTTGGCAGGTTGATTGACTGACGTCATTGTGGGTGAGTGTGCAGTATCGGGTTGGCAGGTTGATTGACTGACGTCATTGTGGGTGAGTTTGCAGTATCGGGTTGGCGGGTTGATTGACTGACGTCATTTAGGGTGAGTGTGCAGTATCGGGTTGGCAGGTTGATTGACCGGCTTCATTGTGGGTGAGTGTGCAGTATCGGGTTGGTAAGTTGATTGACGTCATTGTGGGTGAGTGTGCAGTATCGGGTTGGCAGGTTGATTGACTGACGTCATTGTGGGTGAGTGTGCAGTATCGGGTTGGCAGGTTGATTGACTGACGTCATTGTGTGTGAGTGTGCAGTATCGGGTTGGCAGGTTGATTGACGTCATTGTGGGTGAGTGTGCAGTATCGGGTTGGCAGGTCGATTGACGTCATTGCGGGTGAGTGTGCAGTATCGGGTTGGCAGGTTGATTGACTGACGTGATTGTGGGTGAGTGTGCAATATCGGGTTGGCAGGTTGATTGACTGACGTCATTGTGGGTGAGTGTGCAGTATCGGGTTGGCAGGTTGATTGACGTCATTGTGGGTGAGTGTGCAGTATCGGGTTGGCGGGTTGATTGACTGACGTCATTGTGGGTGAGTGTGCAGTATCGGGTTGGCAGGTTGATTGACTGACATTGTGGGTGAGTATACAGTATCGGGTTGGCAGGTTGATTGACTGACGTCATTGTGTGTGAGTGTGCAGTATCGGGTTGGCGGGTTGATTGACGTCATTGTGAGTGAGAGTGCATTATCGGGTTGGCAGGTTGATTGACTGACGTCATTGTGGGTGAGTGTGCAGTATCGGGTTGGCAGGTTGATTGACGTCATTGTGGGTGAGTGTGCAGTATCAGGTTGGCAGGTTGATTGACTGACGTCATTGTGGGTGAGTGTGCAATATCGGGTTGGCAGGTTGATTGACTGACCTCATTGTGGGTGAGTGTGCAGTATCGGGTTGGCAGGTTGATTGACGTCATTGTGGGTGAGTGTGCAGTATCGGGTTGGCGGGTTGATTGACTGACGTCATTGTGGGTGAGTGTGCAGTATCGGGTTGGCAGGTTGATTGACTGACTTCATTGTGGGTGAGTGTGCAGTATCGGGTTGGCAAGTTGATTTACGTCATTGTGGGTGAGTGTGCAGTATCGGGTTGGCAGGTTGATTGACTGACATTGTGGGTGAGTGTGCAGTATCGGGTTGGCAGGTTGATTGACTGACGTCATTGTGGGTGAGTGTGCAGTATCGGGTTGGCATGTTTACTGACTGACGTCATTGTGGGTGAATGTGCAGTATCGGGTTGGCAGGTTGATTGACTCACATTGTGGGTGAGTGTGCAGTATCGGGTTGGCAGGTTGATTGACTGACGTCATTGTGTGTGAGTGTGCAGTATCGGGTTGGCAGGTTGATTGACTGACGTCATTTTGGGTGAGTGTGCAGTATCGGGTTGGCAGGTTGATTGATTGACGTCATTGTGGGTGAGTGTGCAGTATCGGGTTGGTAGATTGATTGACTGACGTCATTGTGGGTGAGTGTGCAGTATCGGGTTGGCAGGTTGATTGACTGACATTGTGCGTGAGAGTGCAGTATCGGGTTGGCAGGTTGATTGACTGACGTCATTGTGGGTGAGTGTGCAGTATCGGGTTGGCAGGTTGATTGACGTCATTGTGGGTGAGAGTGCAGTATCGGGTTGGCAGGTTGATTGACTGACGTCATTGTGGGTGAGTGTGCAGTATCGGGTTGGCAGGTTGATTGACGTCATTGTGGGTGAGTGTGCAGTATCGGGTTGGCAGGTTGATTGACTGACGTCATTGTGGGTGAGTGTGCAATATCGGGTTGGCAGGTTGATTGACTGACGTCATTGTGGGTGAGTGTGCAGTATCGGGTTGGCAGGTTGATTGACGTCATTGTGGGTGAGTGTGCAGTATCGGGTTGGCAGGTTGATTGACTGACGTCATTGTGGGTGAGTGTGCAATATCGGGTTGGCAGGTTGATTGACTGACGTCATTGTGGGTGAGTGTGCAGTATCGGGTTGGCAGGTTGATTGACGTCATTGTGGGTGAGTGTGCAGTATCGGGTTGGCGGGTTGATTGACTGACGTCATTGTGGGTGAGTGTGCAGTATCGGGTTGGCAGGTTGATTGATTGACTTCATTGTGGGTGAGTGTGCAGTATCGGGTTGGCAGGTTGATTGACGTCATTGTGGGTGAGTGTGCTGTATCGGGTTGGCAGGTTGATTGACTGACGTCATTGTGGGTGAGTGTGCAGTATCGGGTTGGCAGGTTGATTGACTGACGTCATTGTGGGTGAGTGTGCAATATTGGGTTGGCAGGTTGATTGACGTCATTGTGGGTGAGTGTGCAGTATCGGGTTGGCAGGTTGATTGACTGACGTCATTGTGGGTGAGTGTGCAATATCGGGTTGGCAGGTTGATTGACGTCATTGTGGGTGAGTGTGCAGTATCGGGTTGGCAGGTTGATTGACTGACGTCATTGTGGGTGAGTGTGCAGTATCGGGTTGGCAGGTTGATTGACTGACGTTATTGTGGGTGAGTGTGCAGTATCGGGTTGGCAGGTTGACTGACGACATTGTGGGTGAGTGTGCAGTATCTGGTTGGCAGGTTGATTGACTGACGTCATTGTGGGTGAGTGTGCAGTATCTGGTTGGCAGGTTGTTTGACTTCATTGTGGGTGAGTGTGCAGTATCGGGTTGGCAGGTTGATTGACTGACGTCATTGTGGGTGAGTGTGCAGTTTTGGGGTGGCAGGTTGATTGACGTCATTGTGGGTGAGTGTGCAGTATCGGGTTGGCAGGTTGATTGACTGACGTCATTGTGGGTGAGTGTGCAGTATCGGGTTGGCAGGTTGATTGACTGAAATTGTGGGCGAGTGTGCAGTATCGGGTTGGCAGGTAGATTGACTGACGTCATTGTGTGTGAGTGTGCAGTATCGGGTTGGCGGGTTGATTGACTGACGTCATTGTGGGTGAGTGTGCAGTATCGGGTTGGCAGGTTGATTGACGTCATTGTGGGTGAGAGTGCAGTATCGGGTTGGCAGGTTGATTGACTGACGTCATTGTGGGTGAGTGTGCAGTATCGGGTTGGCAGGTTGATTGACGTCATTGTGGGTGAGTGTGCAGTATCGGGTTGGCAGGTTGATTGACTGACGTCATTGTGGGTGAGTGTGCAATATCGGTTTGGCAGGTTGATTGACTGACGTCCTTGTGGGTGAGTGTGCAGTGTCGGGTTGGCAGGTTGATTGACGTCATTGTGGGTGAGTGTGCAGTATCGGGTTGGCGGGTTGATTGAGTGACGTCATTGTGGGTGAGTGTGCAGTATCGGGTTGGCAGGTTGATTGACTGACTTCATTGTGGGTGAGTGTGCAGTATCGGGTTGGCAGGTTGATTGACGTCATTGTGGGTGAGTGTGCAGTATCGGGTTGGCAGGTTGATTGACTGACGTCATTGTGGGTGAGTGTGCAGTATCGGGTTGGCAGGTTGATTGACTGACTTCATTGTGGGTGAGTGTGCAGTATCGGGTTGGCAGGTTGATTGACTGAAGTCATTGTGGGTGAGTGTGCAGTATCGGGTTGGTAGGTTGATTGACTGACGTCATTGTGGGTGAGTGTGCAGTATCGGGTTGGCAGGTTGATTGACGTCATTGTGGGTGAGTGTGCAGTATCAGGTTGACAGATTGATTGACTGACGCCATTGTGGGTGAGTGTGCAGTATCGGGTTGGCAGGTTGATTGACTGACGTCATTGTGGGTGAGTGTGCAGTATCGGGTTGGCAGGTTGATTGACTGGCGTCATTGTGGGTGAGTGTGCAGTATCTGGTTGGCAGGTTGTTTGACTTCATTGTGGGTGAGTGTGCAGTATCGGGTTGGCAGGTTGATTGACTGACGTCATTGTGGGTGAGTGTGCAGTATCGGGTTGGCAGGTTGATTGACTGACGTCATTGTGGGTGAGTGTGCAGTATCGGGCTGGCAGGTTGATTGACGTCATTGTGGATGAGTGTGCTGTATCGGGTTGGCAGGTTGATTGAAGTCATTGTGGGTGAGTGTGCAGTATCGGGTTGGCAGGATGATTGACTGACGTCATTGTGGGTGAGTGTGCAGTATCGGGTTGGCAGGTTGATTGACTGACGTCATTGTGGGTGAGTGTGCAGTATCGGGTTGGCAGGTTGATTGATTGACTTCATTGTGGGTGAGTGTGCAGTATCGGGTTGGCAGGTTGATTGACGTCATTGTGGGTGAGTGTGCTGTATCGGGTTGGCAGGTTGATTGACTGACGTCATTGTGGGTGAGTGTGCAGTATCGGGTTGGCAGGTTGATTGACTGACGTCATTGTGGGTGAGTGTGCAATATTGGGTTGGCAGGTTGATTGACGTCATTGTGGGTGAGTGTGCAGTATCGGGTTGGCAGGTTGATTGACTGACGTCATTGTGGGTGAGTGTGCAGTATCGGGTTGGCAGGTTGATTGACTGACGTTATTGTGGGTGAGTGTGCAATATCGGGTTGGCAGGTTGATTGACGTCATTGTGGGTGAGTGTGCAGTATCGGGTTGGCAGGTTGATTGACTGACGTCATTGTGGGTGAGTGTGCAGTATCGGGTTGGCAGGTTGATTGACTGACGTTATTGTGGGTGAGTGTGCAGTATCGGGTTGGCAGGTTGACTGACGACATTGTGGGTGAGTGTGCAGTATCTGGTTGGCAGGTTGATTGACTGACGTCATTGTGGGTGAGTGTGCAGTATCTGGTTGGCAGGTTGTTTGACTTCATTGTGGGTGAGTGTGCAGTATCGGGTTGGCAGGTTGATTGACTGACGTCATTGTGGGTGAGTGTGCAGTATCGGGTTGGCAGGTTGATTGACGTCATTGTGGGTGAGTGTGCAGTATCGGGTTGGCAGGTTGATTGACTGACGTCATTGTGGGTGAGTGTGCAGTATCGGGTTGGCAGGTTGATTGACTGAAATTGTGGGCGAGTGTGCAGTATCGGGTTGGCAGGTTGATTGACTGACGTCATTGTGTGTGAGTGTGCAGTATCGGGTTGGCGGGTTGATTGACTGACGTCATTGTGGGTGAGTGTGCAGTATCGGGTTGGCAGGTTGATTGACGTCATTGTGGGTGAGAGTGCAGTATCGGGTTGGCAGGTTGATTGACTGACGTCATTGTGGGTGAGTGTGCAGTATCGGGTTGGCAGGTTGATTGACGTCATTGTGGGTGAGTGTGCAGTATCGGGTTGGCAGGTTGATTGACTGACGTCATTGTGGGTGAGTGTGCAATATCGGTTTGGCAGGTTGATTGACTGACGTCCTTGTGGGTGAGTGTGCAGTGTCGGGTTGGCAGGTTGATTGACGTCATTGTGGGTGAGTGTGCAGTATCGGGTTGGCGGGTTGATTGAGTGACGTCATTGTGGGTGAGTGTGCAGTATCGGGTTGGCAGGTTGATTGACTGACTTCATTGTGGGTGAGTGTGCAGTATCGGGTTGGCAGGTTGATTGACGTCATTGTGGGTGAGTGTGCAGTATCGGGTTGGCAGGTTGATTGACTGACGTCATTGTGGGTGAGTGTGCAGTATCGGGTTGGCAGGTTGATTGACTGACTTCATTGTGGGTGAGTGTGCAGTATCGGGTTGGCAGGTTGATTGACTGAAGTCATTGTGGGTGAGTGTGCAGTATCGGGTTGGTAGGTTGATTGACTGACGTCATTGTGGGTGAGTGTGCAGTATCGGGTTGGCAGGTTGATTGACGTCATTGTGGGTGAGTGTGCAGTATCAGGTTGACAGATTGATTGACTGACGCCATTGTGGGTGAGTGTGCAGTATCGGGTTGGCAGGTTGATTGACTGACGTCATTGTGGGTGAGTGTGCAGTATCGGGTTGGCAGGTTGATTGACTGGCGTCATTGTGGGTGAGTGTGCAGTATCTGGTTGGCAGGTTGTTTGACTTCATTGTGGGTGAGTGTGCAGTATCGGGTTGGCAGGTTGATTGACTGACGTCATTGTGGGTGAGTGTGCAGTATCGGGTTGGCAGGTTGATTGACTGACGTCATTGTGGGTGAGTGTGCAGTATCGGGCTGGCAGGTTGATTGACGTCATTGTGGATGAGTGTGCTGTATCGGGTTGGCAGGTTGATTGAAGTCATTGTGGGTGAGTGTGCAGTATCGGGTTGGCAGGATGATTGACTGACGTCATTGTGGGTGAGTGTGCAGTATCGGGTTGGCAGGTTGATTGACTGACGTCATTGTGGGTGAGTGTGCAGTATCTGGTTGGCACGTTGATTGACTGACGTCATTGTGGGTGAGTGTGCAGTATCGGGTTGGCAGGTTGATTGATTGACGTCATTGTGGGTGAGTGTGCAGTATCGGGTTGGTAGATTGATTGACTGACGTCATTGTGGGTGAGTGTGCAGTATCGGGTTGGCAGGTTGATTGACTGACATTGTGCGTGAGAGTGCAGTATCGGGTTGGCAGGTTGATTGACTGACGTCATTGTGTGTGAGTGTGCAGTATCGGGTTGGCGGGTTGATTGACTGACGTCATTGTGGGTGAGTGTGCAGTATCGGGTTGGCAGGTTGATTGACGTTATTGTGGGTGAGAGTGCAGTATCGGGTTGGCAGGTTGATTGACTGACGTCATTGTGGGTGAGTGTGCAGTATCGGTTTGGCAGGTTGACTGACGTCATTGTGGGTGAGTGCGCAGTATCGGGTTGGCAGGTTGATTGACTGACGTCATTGTGGGTGAGTGTGCAATATCGGGTTGGCAGGTTGATTGACTGACGTCATTGTGGGTGAGTGTGCAGTATCGGGTTGGCAGGTTGATTGACGTCATTGTGGGTGAGTGTGCAGTATCGGGTTGGCAGGTTGATTGACTGACGTCATTGTGGGTGAGTGTGCAATATCGGGTTGGCAGGTTGATTGACTGACGTCATTGTGGGTGAGTGTACAGTATCGGGTTGGCAGATTGATTGACGTCATTGTGGGTGAGTGTGCAGTATCGGGTTGGCGGGTTGATTGACTGACGTCATTGTGGGTGAGTGTGCAGTATCGGGTTGGCAGGTTGATAGACGTCATTGTGGGTGAGTGTGCTGTATCGGGTTGGCAGGTTGATTGACTGACGTCATTGTGGGTGAGTGTGCAGTATCGGGTTGGCAGGTTGATTGGCTGACGTCATTGTGGGTGAGTGTGCAGTATCGGGTTGGCAGGTTGATTGACTGACGTTATTGTGGGTGAGTGTGCAGTATCGGGTTGGCAGGTTGACTGACGTCATTGTGGGTGAGTGTGCAGTATCTGGTTGGCAGGTTGATTGACTGACGTCATTGTGGGTGAGTGTGCAGTATCTGGTTGGCAGGTTGTTTGACTTCATTGTGGGTGAGTGTGCAGTATCGGGTTGGCAGGTTGATTGACTGACGTCATTGTGGGTGAGTGTGCAGTATCGGGTTGGCAGGTTGATTGACGTCATTGTGGGTGAGTGTGCAGTATCGGGTTGGCAGGTTGATTGACTGACGTCATTGTGGGTGAGTGTGCAGTATCGGGTTGGCAGGTTGATTGACTGAAATTGTGGGTGAGTGTGCAGTATCGGGTTGGCAGGTTGATTGACTGACGTCATTGTGTGTGAGTGTGCAGTATCGGGTTGGCGGGTTGATTGACTGACGTCATTGTGGGTGAGTGTGCAGTATCGGGTTGGCAGGTTGATTGACGTCATTGTGGGTGAGAGTGCAGTATCGGGTTGGCAGGTTGATTGACTGACTTCATTGTGGGTGAGTGTGCAGTATCGGGTTGGCAGGTTGATTGACGTCATTGTGGGTGAGTGTGCAGTATCGGGTTGGCAGGTTGATTGACTGACGTCATTGTGGGTGAGTGTGCAATATCGGTTTGGCAGGTTGATTGACTGACGTCCTTGTGGGTGAGTGTGCAGTGTCGGGTTGGCAGGTTGATTGACGTCATTGTGGGTGAGTGTGCAGTATCGGGTTGGCTGGTTGATTGACTGACGTCATTGTGGGTGAGTGTGCAGTATCGGGTTGGCAGGTTGATTGACTGACTTCATTGTGGGTGAGTGTGCAGTATCGGGTTGGCAGGTTGATTGACGTCATTGTGGGTGAGTGTGCAGTATCGGGTTGGCAGGTTGATTGACTGACGTCATTGTGGGTGAGTGTGCAGTATCGGGCTGGCAGGTTGATTGACGTCATTGTGGATGAGTGTGCTGTATTGTATTGGCAGGTTGATTGACGTCATTGTGGGTGAGTGCGCAGTATCGGGTTGGCAGGTTGATTGACTGACGTCATTGTGGGTGAGTGCGCAGTATCGGGTTGGCAGGTTGACGGACGTCATTGTGGGTGAGTGTGCAGTATCGGGTTGGTAGTTTGATTGACGTCATTGTGGGTGAATGTGCAGTATCGGGTTGGCAGGTTGATTGACGTCATTGTGGGTGAGTGTGCAGTATTGGGTTGGCAGGTTGAGTGACGTCATTGTGGGTGAGTGTGCAGTATCTGGTTGGCAGGTTGACTGACTGACGTCATTGTGGGTGAGTGTGCAGTATCGGGTTGGCAGGTTGATTGACGTCATTGTGGGTGAGTGTGCAGTATCGGGTTGGCGGGTTGATTGACTGACGTCATTGTGGGAGAGTGTGCAGTATCGGGTTGGCAGGTTGATTGACTGACGTCATTGTGGGTGAGTGTGCAGTATCGGGTTGGCAGTTTGATTGACTGACGTCATTGTGGGTGAGTGTGCAGTATCGGGTTGGCAGGTTGATTGACTGACATTGTGGGTGACTGTGCAGTATCGGGTTGGCAGGTTGATTGACTGACGTAATTGTGGGTGAGTGTGCAGTATCGGGTTGGCAGGTTGATTGTCTGACGTCATTGTGGGTGAGTGTGCAGTATCTGGTTGGCACGTTGATTGACTGACGTCATTGTGGGTGAGTGTGCAGTATCAGGTTGGGAGGTTGATTGACGTCATTGTGGGTGAGTGTGCAGTATCGGGTTGGCAGGTTGATTGAAGTCATTGTGGGTGAGTGTGCAGTATCGGGTTGGCAGGTTGATTGACTGACGTCATTGTGGGTGAGTGTGCAGTATCGGGTTGGCAGGTTGATTGACAGACGTTATTGTGGGTGAGTGTGCAGTATCGGGTTGGCAGGTTGATTGACGTCATTGTGGGTGAGTGTGCAGTATGAGGTTGACAGATTGATTGACTGACGCCATTGTCGGTGAGTGTGCAGTATCGGGTTGGCAGGTTGATTGACTGACGTCATTGTGGGTGAGTGTGCAGTGTCAGGTTGGCAGGTTGATTGACGTCATTGTGGGTGAGTGTGCAGTATCGGGTTGGCAGGTTGATTGATTGACGTCATTGTGGGTGAGTGTGCAGTATCGGGTTGGTAGATTGATTGACTGACGTCATTGTGGGTGAGTGTGCAGTATCGGGTTGGCAGGTTGATTGACTGACATTGTGCGTGAGAGTGCAGTATCGGGTTGGCAGGTTGATTGACTGACGTCATTGTGTGTGAGTGTGCAGTATCGGGTTGGCGGGTTGATTGACTGACGTCATTGTGGGTGAGTGTGCAGTATCGGGTTGGCAGGTTGATTGACGTTATTGTGGGTGAGAGTGCAGTATCGGGTTGGCAGGTTGATTGACTGACGTCATTGTGGGTGAGTGTGCAGTATCGGTTTGGCAGGTTGACTGACGTCATTGTGGGTGAGTGCGCAGTATCGGGTTGGCAGGTTGATTGACTGACGTCATTGTGGGTGAGTGTGCAATATCGGGTTGGCAGGTTGATTGACTGACGTCATTGTGGGTGAGTGTGCAGTATCGGGTTGGCAGGTTGATTGACGTCATTGTGGGTGAGTGTGCAGTATCGGGTTGGCAGGTTGATTGACTGACGTCATTGTGGGTGAGTGTGCAATATCGGGTTGGCAGGTTGATTGACTGACGTCATTGTGGGTGAGTGTACAGTATCGGGTTGGCAGATTGATTGACGTCATTGTGGGTGAGTGTGCAGTATCGGGTTGGCGGGTTGATTGACTGACGTCATTGTGGGTGAGTGTGCAGTATCGGGTTGGCAGGTTGATAGACGTCATTGTGGGTGAGTGTGCTGTATCGGGTTGGCAGGTTGATTGACTGACGTCATTGTGGGTGAGTGTGCAGTATCGGGTTGGCAGGTTGATTGGCTGACGTCATTGTGGGTGAGTGTGCAGTATCGGGTTGGCAGGTTGATTGACTGACGTTATTGTGGGTGAGTGTGCAGTATCGGGTTGGCAGGTTGACTGACGTCATTGTGGGTGAGTGTGCAGTATCTGGTTGGCAGGTTGATTGACTGACGTCATTGTGGGTGAGTGTGCAGTATCTGGTTGGCAGGTTGTTTGACTTCATTGTGGGTGAGTGTGCAGTATCGGGTTGGCAGGTTGATTGACTGACGTCATTGTGGGTGAGTGTGCAGTATCGGGTTGGCAGGTTGATTGACGTCATTGTGGGTGAGTGTGCAGTATCGGGTTGGCAGGTTGATTGACTGACGTCATTGTGGGTGAGTGTGCAGTATCGGGTTGGCAGGTTGATTGACTGAAATTGTGGGTGAGTGTGCAGTATCGGGTTGGCAGGTTGATTGACTGACGTCATTGTGTGTGAGTGTGCAGTATCGGGTTGGCGGGTTGATTGACTGACGTCATTGTGGGTGAGTGTGCAGTATCGGGTTGGCAGGTTGATTGACGTCATTGTGGGTGAGAGTGCAGTATCGGGTTGGCAGGTTGATTGACTGACTTCATTGTGGGTGAGTGTGCAGTATCGGGTTGGCAGGTTGATTGACGTCATTGTGGGTGAGTGTGCAGTATCGGGTTGGCAGGTTGATTGACTGACGTCATTGTGGGTGAGTGTGCAATATCGGTTTGGCAGGTTGATTGACTGACGTCCTTGTGGGTGAGTGTGCAGTGTCGGGTTGGCAGGTTGATTGACGTCATTGTGGGTGAGTGTGCAGTATCGGGTTGGCTGGTTGATTGACTGACGTCATTGTGGGTGAGTGTGCAGTATCGGGTTGGCAGGTTGATTGACTGACTTCATTGTGGGTGAGTGTGCAGTATCGGGTTGGCAGGTTGATTGACGTCATTGTGGGTGAGTGTGCAGTATCGGGTTGGCAGGTTGATTGACTGACGTCATTGTGGGTGAGTGTGCAGTATCGGGCTGGCAGGTTGATTGACGTCATTGTGGATGAGTGTGCTGTATTGTATTGGCAGGTTGATTGACGTCATTGTGGGTGAGTGCGCAGTATCGGGTTGGCAGGTTGATTGACTGACGTCATTGTGGGTGAGTGCGCAGTATCGGGTTGGCAGGTTGACGGACGTCATTGTGGGTGAGTGTGCAGTATCGGGTTGGTAGTTTGATTGACGTCATTGTGGGTGAATGTGCAGTATCGGGTTGGCAGGTTGATTGACGTCATTGTGGGTGAGTGTGCAGTATTGGGTTGGCAGGTTGAGTGACGTCATTGTGGGTGAGTGTGCAGTATCTGGTTGGCAGGTTGACTGACTGACGTCATTGTGGGTGAGTGTGCAGTATCGGGTTGGCAGGTTGATTGACGTCATTGTGGGTGAGTGTGCAGTATCGGGTTGGCGGGTTGATTGACTGACGTCATTGTGGGAGAGTGTGCAGTATCGGGTTGGCAGGTTGATTGACTGACGTCATTGTGGGTGAGTGTGCAGTATCGGGTTGGCAGTTTGATTGACTGACGTCATTGTGGGTGAGTGTGCAGTATCGGGTTGGCAGGTTGATTGACTGACATTGTGGGTGACTGTGCAGTATCGGGTTGGCAGGTTGATTGACTGACGTAATTGTGGGTGAGTGTGCAGTATCGGGTTGGCAGGTTGATTGTCTGACGTCATTGTGGGTGAGTGTGCAGTATCTGGTTGGCACGTTGATTGACTGACGTCATTGTGGGTGAGTGTGCAGTATCAGGTTGGGAGGTTGATTGACGTCATTGTGGGTGAGTGTGCAGTATCGGGTTGGCAGGTTGATTGAAGTCATTGTGGGTGAGTGTGCAGTATCGGGTTGGCAGGTTGATTGACTGACGTCATTGTGGGTGAGTGTGCAGTATCGGGTTGGCAGGTTGATTGACAGACGTTATTGTGGGTGAGTGTGCAGTATCGGGTTGGCAGGTTGATTGACGTCATTGTGGGTGAGTGTGCAGTATGAGGTTGACAGATTGATTGACTGACGCCATTGTCGGTGAGTGTGCAGTATCGGGTTGGCAGGTTGATTGACTGACGTCATTGTGGGTGAGTGTGCAGTGTCAGGTTGGCAGGTTGATTGACGTCATTGTGGGTGAGTGTGCAGTATCTGGTTGGCAGGTTGATTGACTGACGTCATTGTGGGTGAGTGTGCAGTATCGGGTTGGCAGGTTGATTGACGTCATTGTGGGTGAGTGTGCAGTATCGGGTTGGCAGGTTGATTGACTGACGTCATTGTGGGTGAGTGTGCAGTATCGGGTTGGCAGGTTGATTGACTGACGTCATTGTGGGTGAGTGTGCAGTATCGGGTTGGCAGGTTGATTGACGTCATTGTGGGTGAGTGTGCAGTATCGGGTTGACAGATTGATTGACTGACGTCATTGTGGGTGAGTGTGCAGTATCGGGTTGGCAGGTTGATTGACGTCATTGTGGGTGAGAGTGCAGTATCGGGTTGGCAGGTTGATTGACTGACGTCATTGTGGGTGAGTGTGCAGTATCGGTTTGGCAGGTTGACTGACGTCATTGTGGGTGAGTGCGCAGTATCGGGTTGGCAGGTTGATTGACTGACGTCATTGTGGGTGAGTGTGCAATATCGGGTTGGCAGGTTGATTGACTGACGTCATTGTGGGTGAGTGTGCAGTATCGGGTTGGCAGGTTGATTGACGTCATTGTGGGTGAGTGTGCAGTATCGGGTTGGCAGGTTGATTGACTGACGTCATTGTGGGTGAGTGTGCAATATCGGGTTGGCAGGTTGATTGACTGACGTCATTGTGGGTGAGTGTGCAGTATCGGGTTGGCAGATTGATTGACGTCATTGTGGGTGAGTGTGCAGTATCGGGTTGGCGGGTTGATTGACTGACGTCATTGTGGGTGAGTGTGCAGTATCGGGTTGGCAGGTTGATAGACGTCATTGTGGGTGAGTGTGCTGTATCGGGTTGGCAGGTTGATTGACTGACGTCATTGTGGGTGAGTGTGCAGTATCGGGTTGGCAGGTTGATTGACTGACGTCATTGTGGGTGAGTGTGCAGTATCGGGTTGGCAGGTTGATTGACTGACGTTATTGTGGGTGAGTGTGCAGTATCGGGTTGGCAGGTTGACTGACGTCATTGTGGGTGAGTGTGCAGTATCTGGTTGGCAGGTTGATTGACTGACGTCATTGTGGGTGAGTGTGCAGTATCTGGTTGGCAGGTTCTTTGACTTCATTGTGGGTGAGTGTGCAGTATCGGGTTGGCAGGTTGATTGACTGACGTCATTGTGGGTGAGTGTGCAGTATCGGGTTGGCAGGTTGATTGACGTCATTGTGGGTGAGTGTGCAGTATCGGGTTGGCAGGTTGATTGACTGACGTCATTGTGGGTGAGTGTGCAGTATCGGGTTGGCAGGTTGATTGACTGAAATTGTGGGTGAGTGTGCAGTATCGGGTTGGCAGGTTGATTGACTGACGTCATTGTGTGTGAGTGTGCAGTATCGGGTTGGCGGGTTGATTGACTGACGTCATTGTGGGTGAGTGTGCAGTATCGGGTTGGCAGGTTGATTGACGTCATTGTGGGTGAGAGTGCAGTATCGGGTTGGCAGGTTGATTGACTGACTTCATTGTGGGTGAGTGTGCAGTATCGGGTTGGCAGGTTGATTGACGTCATTGTGGGTGAGTGTGCAGTATCGGGTTGGCAGGTTGATTGACTGACGTCATTGTGGGTGAGTGTGCAATATCGGTTTGGCAGGTTGATTGACTGACGTCCTTGTGGGTGAGTGTGCAGTGTCGGGTTGGCAGGTTGATTGACGTCATTGTGGGTGAGTGTGCAGTATCGGGTTGGCTGGTTGATTGACTGACGTCATTGTGGGTGAGTGTGCAGTATCGGGTTGGCAGGTTGATTGACTGACTTCATTGTGGGTGAGTGTGCAGTATCGGGTTGGCAGGTTGATTGACGTCATTGTGGGTGAGTGTGCAGTATCGGGTTGGCAGGTTGATTGACTGACGTCATTGTGGGTGAGTGTGCAGTATCGGGCTGGCAGGTTGATTGACGTCATTGTGGATGAGTGTGCTGTATTGTATTGGCAGGTTGATTGACGTCATTGTGGGTGAGTGTGCAGTATCGGGTTGGCAGGTTGATTGACTGACGTCATTGTGGGTGAGTGCGCAGTATCGGGTTGGCAGGTTGACGGACGTCATTGTGGGTGAGTGTGCAGTATCGGATTGGTAGTTTGATTGACGTCATTGTGGGTGAATGTGCAGTATCGGGTTGGCAGGTTGATTGACGTCATTGTGGGTGAGTGTGCAGTATTGGGTTGGCAGGTTGAGTGACGTCATTGTGGGTGAGTGTGCAGTATCTGGTTGGCAGGTTGACTGACTGACGTCATTGTGGGTGAGTGTGCAGTATCGGGTTGGCAGGTTGATTGACGTCATTGTGGGTGAGTGTGCAGTATCGGGTTGGCGGGTTGATTGACTGACGTCATTGTGGGTGAGTGTGCAGTATCGGGTTGGCAGGTTGATTGACTGACGTCATTGTGGGTGAGTGTGCAGTATCGGGTTGGCAGTTTGATTGACTGACGTCATTGTGGGTGAGTGTGCAGTATCGGGTTGGCAGGTTGATTGACTGACATTGTGGGTGACTGTGCAGTATCGGGTTGGCAGGTTGATTGACTGACGTAATTGTGGGTGAGTGTGCAGTATCGGGTTGGCAGGTTGATTGACTGACGTCATTGTGGGTGAGTGTGCAGTATCTGGTTGGCACGTTGATTGACTGACGTCATTGTGGGTGAGTGTGCAGTATCAGGTTGGGAGGTTGATTGACGTCATTGTGGGTGAGTGTGCAGTATCGGGTTGGCAGGTTGATTGAAGTCATTGTGGGTGAGTGTGCAGTATCGGGTTGGCAGGTTGATTGACTGACGTCATTGTGGGTGAGTGTGCAGTATCGGGTTGGCAGGTTGATTGACTGACGTCATTGTGGGTGAGTGTGCAGTATCGGGTTGGCAGGTTGATTGACGTCATTGTGGGTGAGTGTGCAGTATGAGGTTGACAGATTGATTGACTGACGCCATTGTCGGTGAGTGTGCAGTATCGGGTTGGCAGGTTGATTGACTGACGTCATTGTGGGTGAGTGTGCAGTGTCAGGTTGGCAGGTTGATTGACGTCATTGTGGGTGAGTGTGCAGTATCTGGTTGGCAGGTTGATTGACTGACGTCATTGTGGGTGAGTGTGCAGTATCGGGTTGGCAGGTTGATTGACGTCATTGTGGGTGAGTGTGCAGTATCGGGTTGGCAGGTTGATTGACTGACGTCATTGTGGGTGAGTGTGCAGTATCGGGTTGGCAGGTTGATTGACTGACGTCATTGTGGGTGAGTGTGCAGTATCGGGTTGACAGATTGATTGACTGACGCCATTGTGGGTGAGTGTGCAGTATCGGGCTGGCAGGTTGATTGACTGACGTCATTGTGGGTGAGTGTGCATTATCGGGTTGGCAGGTTGATTGACGTCATTGTGGGTGAGTGTGCAGTATCGGGTTGGCAGGTTGATTGACTGACGTCATTGTGGGTGAGTGTGCAGTATCGGGTTGGCAGGTTGATTGACTGACGTCATTGTGGGTGAGTGTGCAGTATCGGGCTGGCAGGTTGATTGACGTCATTGTGGATGAGTGTGCTGTATTGGGTTGGCAGGTTGATTGACGTCATTGTGGGTGAGTGTGCAGTATCGGGTTGGCAGGTTGATTGACTGACGTCATTGTGGGTGAGTGCGCAGTATCGGGTTGGCAGGTTGACGGACGTCATTGTGGGTGAGTGTGCAGTATCGGGTTGGTAGTTTGATTGACGTCATTGTGGGTGAATGTGCAGTATCGGGTTGGCAGGTTGATTGACGTCATTGTGGGTGAGTGTGCAGTATTGGGTTGGCAGGTTGAGTGACGTCATTGTGGGTGAGTGTGCAGTATCTGTTTGGCAGGTTGACTGACTGACGTCATTGTGGGTGAGTGTGTAGTATCGGGTTGGCAGGTTGATTGACGTCATTGTGGGTGAGTGTGCAGTATCGGGTTGGCGGGTTGATTGACTGACGTCATTGTGGGTGAGTGTGCAGTATCGGGTTGGCAGGTTGATTGACTGACGTCATTGTGGGTGAGTGTGCAGTATCGGGTTGGCAGTTTGATTGACTGACGTCATTGTGGGTGAGTGTGCAGTATCGGGTTGGCAGGTTGATTGACTGACATTGTGGGTGAGTGTGCAGTATCGGGTTGGCAGGTTGATTGACTGACGTCATTGTGGGTGAGTGTGCAGTATCTGGTTGGCACGTTGATTGACTGACGTCATTGTGGGTGAGTGTGCAGTATCAGGTTGGGAGGTTGATTGACGTCATTGTGGGTGAGTGTGCAGTATCGGGTTGGCAGGTTGATTGAAGTCATTGTGGGTGAGTGTGCAGTATCGGGTTGGCAGGTTGATTGACTGACGTCATTGTGGGTGAGTGTGCAGTATCGGGTTGGCAGGTTGATTGACTGACGTTATTGTGGGTGAGTGTGCAGTATCGGGTTGGCAGGTTGATTGACGTCATTGTGGGTGAGTGTGCAGTATGAGGTTGACAGATTGATTGACTGACGCCATTGTCGGTGAGTGTGCAGTATCGGGTTGGCAGGTTGATTGACTGACGTCATTGTGGGTGAGTGTGCAGTATCAGGTTGGCAGGTTGATTGACGTCATTGTGGGTGAGTGTGCAGTATCTGGTTGGCAGGTTGATTGACTGACATCATTGTGGGTGAGTGTGCAGTATCGGGTTGGCAGGTTGATTGACGTCATTGTGGGTGAGTGTGCAGTATCGGGTTGGCAGGTTGATTGACTTACGTCATTGTCGGTGAGTGTGCAGTATCGGGTTGGCAGGTTGATTGACTGACGTCATTGTGGGTGAGTGTGCAGTATCGGGTTGGCAGGTTGATTGACGTCATTGTGGGTGAGTGTGCAGTATCGGGTTGACAGATTGATTGACTGACGCCATTGTGGGTGAGTGTGCAGTATCGGGCTGGCAGGTTGATTGACTGACGTCATTGTGGGTGAGTGTGCATTATCGGGTTGGCAGGTTGATTGACGTCATTGTGGGTGAGTGTGCAGTATCGGGTTGGTAGTTTGATTGACGTCATTGTGGGTGAATGTGCAGTATCGGGTTGGCAGGTTGATTGACGTCATTGTGGGTGAGTGTGCAGTATCTGGTTGGCAGGTTGACTGACTGACGTCATTGTGGGTGAGTGTGCAGTATCGGGTTGGCAGGTTGATTGACGTCATTGTGGGTGAGTGTGCAGTATCGGGTTGGCGGGTTGATTGACTGACGTCATTGTGGGTGAGTGTGCAGTATCGGGTTGGCAGGTTGATTGACTGACGTCATTGTGGGTGAGTGTGCAGTATCGGGTTGGCAGTTTGATTGACTGACGTCATTGTGGGTGAGTGTGCAGTATCGGGTTGGCAGGTTGATTGACTGACATTGTGGGTGACTGTGCAGTATCGGGTTGGCAGGTTGATTGACTGACGTCATTGTGGGTGAGTGTGCAGTATCGGGTTAGTAGTTTGATTGACGTCATTGTGGGTGAATGTGCAGTATCGGGTTGGCAGGTTGATTGACGTCATTGTGGGTGAATGTGCAGTATCGGGTTGGCAGGTTGATTGACTGACGTCATTGTGGGTGAGTGTGCAGTATCGGGTTGGCAGGTTGATTGACTGACGTCATTGTGGGTGAGTGTGCAGTATCTGGTTGGCACGTTGATTGACTGACGTCATTGTGGGTGAGTGTGCAGTATCAGGTTGGGAGGTTGATTGACGTCATTGTGGGTGAGTGTGCAGTATCGGGTTGGCAGGTTGATTGAAGTCATTGTGGGTGAGTGTGCAGTATCGGGTTGGCAGGTTGATTGACTGACGTCATTGTGGGTGAGTGTGCAGTATCGGGTTGGCAGGTTGATTGACTGACGTTCTTGTGGGTGAGTGTGCAGTATCGGGTTGGCAGGTTGATTGACGTCATTGTGGGTGAGTGTGCAGTATGAGGTTGACAGATTGATTGACTGACGCCATTGTCGGTGAGTGTGCAGTATCGGGTTGGCAGGTTGATTGACTGACGTCATTGTGGGTGAGTGTGCAGTATCAGGTTGGCAGGTTGATTGACGTCATTGTGGGTGAGTGTGCAGTATCTGGTTGGCAGGTTGATTGACTGACGTCATTGTGGGTGAGTGTGCAGTATCGGGTTGGCAGGTTGATTGACGTCATTGTGGGTGAGTGTGCAGTATCGGGTTGGCAGGTTGATTGACTGACGTCATTGTGGGTGAGTGTGCAGTATCGGGTTGGCAGGTTGATTGACTGACGTCATTGTGGGTGAGTGTGCAGTATCGGGTTGGCAGGTTGATTGACGTCATTGTGGGTGAGTGTGCAGTATCGGGTTGACAGATTGATTGACTGACGCCATTGTGGGTGAGTGTGCAGTATCGGGCTGGCAGGTTGATTGACTGACGTCATTGTGGGTGAGTGTGCATTATCGGGTTGGCAGGTTGATTGACGTCATTGTGGGTGAGTGTGCAGTATCGGGCTGGCAGGTTGATTGACTGACGTCATTGTGGGTGAGTGTGCAGTATCGGGTTGGCAGGTTGATTGACGTCATTGTGGGTGAGTGTGCAGTATCGGGTTGGCAGGTTGATTGACTGACGTCATTGTGGGTGAGTGTGCAGTATCGGGTTGACAGGTTGATTGACTGACGTCATTGTGGGTGAATGTGCAGTATCGGGTTGGCAGGCTGATTGACGTCATTGTGGGTGAGTGTGCAGTATCGGGTTGGCAGGTTGATTGACTGACGTCATTGTGGGTGAGTGTGCAGTATCGGGTTGACAGGTTGATTGACTGACGTCATTGTGGGTGAATGTGCAGTATCTGGTCGGCAGGTTGATTAACGTCATTGTGGGTGAGTGTGCAGTATTGGTTTGGCAGGTTGATTGACTGACGTCATTGTGGGTGAGTGTGCAGTATCGGGTTGGCAGGTTGATTGACGTCATTGTGGGTGAGTGTGCAATATCGGGTTGGCAGGTTGATTGACTGACGTCATTGTGGGTGAGTGTGCAGTATCGGGTTGGCAGGTTGATTGACTGACGTCATTGTGGGTGAGTGTGTAGTATCGGGTTGGCGGGTTGATTGACTGACGTCATTGTGGGTGAGTGTGCAGTATCGGGTTGGCAGGTTGATTGACTGACTTCATTGTGGGTGAGTGTGCAGTATCGGGTTGGCAAGTTGATTGACGTCATTGTGGGTGAGTGTGCAGTATCTGGTTGGCAGGTTGATTGACTGACGTCATTGTGGGTGAGTGTGCAGTATCGGGTTGGCAGGTTGATTGACGTCATTGTGGGTGAGTGTGCAGTATCGGGTTGGCAGGTTGATTGACTGACGTCATTGTGGGTGAGTGTGCAGTATCGGGTTGGCAGGTTGATTGACTGACGTCATTGTGGGTGAGTGTGCAGTATCGGGTTGGCAGGTTGATTGACGTCATTGTGGGTGAGTGTGCAGTATCGGGCTGACAGATTGATTGACTGACGCCATTGTGGGTGAGTGTGCAGTATCGGGCTGGCAGGTTGATTGACTGACGTCATTGTGGGTGAGTGTGCATTATCGGGTTGGCAGGTTGATTGACGTCATTGTGGGTGAGTGTGCAGTATCGGGTTGGCAGGTTGATTGACTGACGTCATTGTGGGTGAGTGTGCAGTATCGGGTTGGCAGGTTGATTGACTGACGTCATTGTGGGTGAGTGTGCAGTATCGGGCTGGCAGGTTGATTGACGTCATTGTGGATGAGTGTGCTGTATTGGGTTGGCAGGTTGATTGACGTCATTGTGGGTGAGTGTGCAGTATCGGGTTGGCAGGTTGATTGACTGACATCATTGTGGGTGAGTGCGCAGTATCGGGTTGGCAGGTTGACGGACGTCATTGTGGGTGAGTGTGCAGTATCGGGTTGGTAGATTGATTGACGTCATTGTGGGTGAATGTGCAGTATCGGGTTGGCAGGTTGATTGACGTCATTGTGGGTGAGTGTGCAGTATTGGGTTGGCAGGTTGAGTGACGTCATTGTGGGTGAGTGTGCAGTATCTGGTTGGCAGGTTGACTGACTGACGTCATTGTGGGTGAGTGTGTAGTATCGGGTTGGCAGGTTGATTGACGTCATTGTGGGTGAGTGTGCAGTATCGGGTTGGCGGGTTGATTGACTGACGTCATTGTGGGTGAGTGTGCAGTATCGGGTTGGCAGGTTGATTGACTGACGTCATTGTGGGTGAGTGTGCAGTATCGGGTTGGCAGTTTGATTGACTGACGTCATTGTGGGTGAGTGTGCAGTATCGGGTTGGCAGGTTGATTGACTGACATTGTGGGTGAGTGTGCAGTATCGGGTTGGCAGGTTGATTGACTGACGTCATTGTGGGTGAGTGTGCAGTATCTGGTTGGCACGTTGATTGACTGACGTCATTGTGGGTGAGTGTGCAGTATCAGGTTGGGAGGTTGATTGACGTCATTGTGGGTGAGTGTGCAGTATCGGGTTGGCAGGTTGATTGAAGTCATTGTGGGTGAGTGTGCAGTATCGGGTTGGCAGGTTGATTGACTGACGTCATTGTGGGTGAGTGTGCAGTATCGGGTTGGCAGGTTGATTGACTGACGTTATTGTGGGTGAGTGTGCAGTATCGGCTTGGCAGGTTGATTGACGTCATTGTGGGTGAGTGTGCAGTATGAGGTTGACAGATTGATTGACTGACGCCATTGTCGGTGAGTGTGCAGTATCGGGTTGGCAGGTTGATTGACTGACGTCATTGTGGGTGAGTGTGCAGTATCAGGTTGGCAGGTTGATTGACGTCATTGTGGGTGAGTGTGCAGTATCTGGTTGGCAGGTTGATTGACTGACGTCATTGTGGGTGAGTGTGCAGTATCGGGTTGGCAGGTTGATTGACGTCATTGTGGGTGAGTGTGCAGTATCGGGTTGGCAGGTTGATTGATTTACGTCATTGTGGGTGAGTGTGCAGTATCGGGTTGGCAGGTTGATTGACTGACGTCATTGTGGGTGAGTGTGCAGTATCGGGTTGGCAGGTTGATTGACGTCATTGTGGGTGAGTGTGCAGTATCGGGTTGACAGATTGATTGACTGACGCCATTGTGGGTGAGTGTGCAGTATCGGGCTGGCAGGTTGATTGACTGACGTCATTGTGGGTGAGTGTGCATTATCGGGTTGGCAGGTTGATTGACGTCATTGTGGGTGAGTGTGCAGTATCGGGTTGGTAGTTTGATTGACGTCATTGTGGGTGAATGTGCAGTATCGGGTTGGCAGGTTGATTGACGTCATTGTGGGTGAGTGTGCAGTATTGGGTTGGCAGGTTGAGTGACGTCATTGTGGGTGAGTGTGCAGTATCTGGTTGGCAGGTTGACTGACTGACGTCATTGTGGGTGAGTGTGCAGTATCGGGTTGGCAGGTTGATTGACGTCATTGTGGGTGAGTGTGCAGTATCGGGTTGGCGGGTTGATTGACTGACGTCATTGTGGGTGAGTGTGCAGTATCGGGTTGGCAGGTTGATTGACTGACGTCATTGTGGGTGAGTGTGCAGTATCGGGTTGGCAGTTTGATTGACTGACGTCATTGTGGGTGAGTGTGCAGTATCGGGTTGGCAGGTTGATTGACTGACATTGTGGGTGACTGTGCAGTATCGGGTTGGCAGGTTGATTGACTGACGTCATTGTGGGTGAGTGTGCAGTATCGGGTTGGTAGTTTGATTGACGTCATTGTGGGTGAATGTGCAGTATCGGGTTGGCAGGTTGATTGACGTCATTGTGGGTGAGTGTGCAGTATTGGGTTGGCAGGTTGAGTGACGTCATTGTGGGTGAGTGTGCAGTATCTGGTTGGCAGGTTGACTGACTGACGTCATTGTGGGTGAGTGTGCAGTATCGGGTTGGCAGGTTGATTGACGTCATTGTGGGTGAGTGTGCAGTATCGGGTTGGCGGGTTGATTGACTGACGTCATTGTGGGTGAGTGTGCAGTATCGGGTTGGCAGGTTGATTGACTGACGTCATTGTGGGTGAGTGTGCAGTATCGGGTTGGCAGGTTGATTGACTGACGTCATTGTGGGTGAGTGTGCAGTATCGGGTTGGCGGGTTGATTGACTGACGTCATTGTGGGTGAGTGTGCAGTATCGGGTTGGCAGGTTGATTGACTGACGTCATTGTGGGTGAGTGTGCAGTATCGGGTTGGCAGGTTGATTGACTGACGTCATTGTGGGTGAGTGTGCAGTATCTGGTTGGCACGTTGATTGACTGACGTCATTGTGGGTGAGTGTGCAGTATCAGGTTGGGAGGTTGATTGACGTCATTGTGGGTGAGTGTGCAGTATCGGGTTGGCAGGTTGATTGAAGTCATTGTGGGTGAGTGTGCAGTATCGGGTTGGCAGGTTGATTGACTGACGTCATTGTGGGTGAGTGTGCAGTATCGGGTTGGCAGGTTGATTGACTGACGTTATTGTGGGTGAGTGTGCAGTATCGGGTTGGCAGGTTGATTGACGTCATTGTGGGTGAGTGTGCAGTATGAGGTTGACAGATTGATTGACTGACGCCATTGTCGGTGAGTGTGCAGTATCGGGTTGGCAGGTTGATTGACTGACGTCATTGTGGGTGAGTGTGCAGTATCAGGTTGGCAGGTTGATTGACGTCATTGTGGGTGAGTGTGCAGTATCTGGTTGGCAGGTTGATTGACTGACGTCATTGTGGGTGAGTGTGCAGTATCGGGTTGGCAGGTTGATTGACGTCATTGTGGGTGAGTGTGCAGTATCGGGTTGGCAGGTTGATTGACTGACGTCATTGTGAGTGAGTGTGCAGTATCGGGTTGGCAGGTTGATTGACTGACGTCATTGTGGGTGAGTGTGCAGTATCGGGTTGGCAGGTTGATTGACGTCATTGTGGGTGAGTGTGCAGTATCGGGTTGACAGATTGATTGACTGACGCCATTGTGGGTGAGTGTGCAGTATCGGGCTGGCAGGTTGATTGACTGACGTCATTGTGGGTGAGTGTGCATTATCGGGTTGGCAGGTTGATTGACGTCATTGTGGGTGAGTGTGCAGTATCGGGTTGGCAGGTTGATTGACTGACGTCATTGTGGGTGAGTGTGCAGTATCGGGTTGGCAGGTTGATTGACGTCATTGTGGGTGAGTGTGCAGTATCGGGTTGGCAGGTTGATTGACTGACGTCATTGTGGGTGAGTGTGCAGTATCGGGTTGACAGGTTGATTGACTGACGTCATTGTGGGTGAATGTGCAGTATCGGGTTGGCAGGCTGATTGACGTCATTGTGGGTGAGTGTGCAGTATCGGGTTGGCAGGTTGATTGACTGACGTCATTGTGGGTGAGTGTGCAGTATCGGGTTGACAGGTTGATTGACTGACGTCATTGTGGGTGAATGTGCAGTATCTGGTCGGCAGGTTGATTAACGTCATTGTGGGTGAGTGTGCAGTATTGGTTTGGCAGGTTGATTGACTGACGTCATTGTGGGTGAGTGTGCAGTATCGGGTTGGCAGGTTGATTGACATCATTGTGGGTGAGTGTGCAATATCGGGTTGGCAGGTTGATTGACTGACGTCATTGTGGGTGAGTGTGCAGTATCGGGTTGGCAGGTTGATTGACTGACGTCATTGTGGGTGAGTGTGTAGTATCGGGTTGGCGGGTTGATTGACTGACGTCATTGTGGGTGAGTGTGCAGTATCGGGTTGGCAGGTTGATTGACTGACTTCATTGTGGGTGAGTGTGCAGTATCGGGTTGGCAAGTTGATTGACGTCATTGTGGGTGAGTGTGCAGTATCGGGTTGGCAGGTTGATTGACTGACGTCATTGTGGGTGAGTGTGCAGTATCAGGTTGGCAGGTTGATTGACTGACTTCATTGTGGGTGAGTGTGCAGTATCGGGTTGGCAGGTTGATTGACTGACGTCATTGTGGGTGAGTGTGCAGTATCGGGCTGGCAGGTTGATTGACGTCATTGTGGGTGAGTGTGCTGTATCGGGTTGGCAGGTTGATTGACGTCATTGTGGGTGAGTGTGCAGTATCGGGTTGGCAGGTTGATTGACTGACGTCATTGTGGGTGAGTGTGCAGTATCGGGTTGGCAGGTTGATTGACGTCATTGTGGGTGAGTGTGCAGTATCGGGTTGGCAGGTTGATTGACTGACGTCATTGTGGGTGAGTGTGCAGTATCGGGCTGGCAGGTTGATTGACGTCATTCTGGGTGAGTGTGCTGTATCGGGTTGGCAGGTTGATTGACGTCATTGTGGGTGAGTGTGCAGTATCGGGTTGGCAGGTTGATTGACTGACGTCATTGTGGGTGAGTGTGCAGTATAGGGTTGGCAGGTTGATTGACGTCATTGTGGGTGAGTGTGCGGTATCGGGTTGACAGGTTGATTGAAGTCATTGTGGGTGAGTGTGCAGTATCGGGTTGGCAGGTTGATTGACTGACGTCATTGTGGGTGAGTGTGCAGTATCGGGTTGGCAGGTTGATTGACTGACGTTATTGTGGGTGAGTGTGCAGTATCGGCTTGGCAGGTTGATTGACGTCATTGTGGGTGAGTGTGCAGTATGAGGTTGACAGATTGATTGACTGACGCCATTGTCGGTGAGTGTGCAGTATCGGGTTGGCAGGTTGATTGACTGACGTCATTGTGGGTGAGTGTGCAGTATCAGGTTGGCAGGTTGATTGACGTCATTGTGGGTGAGTGTGCAGTATCTGGTTGGCAGGTTGATTGACTGACGTCATTGTGGGTGAGTGTGCAGTATCGGGTTGGCAGGTTGATTGACGTCATTGTGGGTGAGTGTGCAGTATCGGGTTGGCAGGTTGATTGATTTACGTCATTGTGGGTGAGTGTGCAGTATCGGGTTGGCAGGTTGATTGACTGACGTCATTGTGGGTGAGTGTGCAGTATCGGGTTGGCAGGTTGATTGACGTCATTGTGGGTGAGTGTGCAGTATCGGGTTGACAGATTGATTGACTGACGCCATTGTGGGTGAGTGTGCAGTATCGGGCTGGCAGGTTGATTGACTGACGTCATTGTGGGTGAGTGTGCATTATCGGGTTGGCAGGTTGATTGACGTCATTGTGGGTGAGTGTGCAGTATCGGGTTGGTAGTTTGATTGACGTCATTGTGGGTGAATGTGCAGTATCGGGTTGGCAGGTTGATTGACGTCATTGTGGGTGAGTGTGCAGTATTGGGTTGGCAGGTTGAGTGACGTCATTGTGGGTGAGTGTGCAGTATCTGGTTGGCAGGTTGACTGACTGACGTCATTGTGGGTGAGTGTGCAGTATCGGGTTGGCAGGTTGATTGACGTCATTGTGGGTGAGTGTGCAGTATCGGGTTGGCGGGTTGATTGACTGACGTCATTGTGGGTGAGTGTGCAGTATCGGGTTGGCAGGTTGATTGACTGACGTCATTGTGGGTGAGTGTGCAGTATCGGGTTGGCAGTTTGATTGACTGACGTCATTGTGGGTGAGTGTGCAGTATCGGGTTGGCAGGTTGATTGACTGACATTGTGGGTGACTGTGCAGTATCGGGTTGGCAGGTTGATTGACTGACGTCATTGTGGGTGAGTGTGCAGTATCGGGTTGGTAGTTTGATTGACGTCATTGTGGGTGAATGTGCAGTATCGGGTTGGCAGGTTGATTGACGTCATTGTGGGTGAGTGTGCAGTATTGGGTTGGCAGGTTGAGTGACGTCATTGTGGGTGAGTGTGCAGTATCTGGTTGGCAGGTTGACTGACTGACGTCATTGTGGGTGAGTGTGCAGTATCGGGTTGGCAGGTTGATTGACGTCATTGTGGGTGAGTGTGCAGTATCGGGTTGGCGGGTTGATTGACTGACGTCATTGTGGGTGAGTGTGCAGTATCGGGTTGGCAGGTTGATTGACTGACGTCATTGTGGGTGAGTGTGCAGTATCGGGTTGGCAGGTTGATTGACTGACGTCATTGTGGGTGAGTGTGCAGTATCGGGTTGGCGGGTTGATTGACTGACGTCATTGTGGGTGAGTGTGCAGTATCGGGTTGGCAGGTTGATTGACTGACGTCATTGTGGGTGAGTGTGCAGTATCGGGTTGGCAGGTTGATTGACTGACGTCATTGTGGGTGAGTGTGCAGTATCTGGTTGGCACGTTGATTGACTGACGTCATTGTGGGTGAGTGTGCAGTATCAGGTTGGGAGGTTGATTGACGTCATTGTGGGTGAGTGTGCAGTATCGGGTTGGCAGGTTGATTGAAGTCATTGTGGGTGAGTGTGCAGTATCGGGTTGGCAGGTTGATTGACTGACGTCATTGTGGGTGAGTGTGCAGTATCGGGTTGGCAGGTTGATTGACTGACGTTATTGTGGGTGAGTGTGCAGTATCGGGTTGTCAGGTTGATTGACGTCATTGTGGGTGAGTGTGCAGTATGAGGTTGACAGATTGATTGACTGACGCCATTGTCGGTGAGTGTGCAGTATCGGGTTGGCAGGTTGATTGACTGACGTCATTGTGGGTGAGTGTGCATTATCAGGTTGGCAGGTTGATTGACGTCATTGTGGGTGAGTGTGCAGTATCTGGTTGGCAGGTTGATTGACTGACGTCATTGTGGGTGAGTGTGCAGTATCGGGTTGGCAGGTTGATTGACGTCATTGTGGGTGAGTGTGCAGTATCGGGTTGGCAGGTTGATTGACTGACGTCATTGTGAGTGAGTGTGCAGTATCGGGTTGGCAGGTTGATTGACTGACGTCATTGTGGGTGAGTGTGCAGTATCGGGTTGGCAGGTTGATTGACGTCATTGTGGGTGAGTGTGCAGTATCGGGTTGACAGATTGATTGACTGACGCCATTGTGGGTGAGTGTGCAGTATCGGGCTGGCAGGTTGATTGACTGACGTCATTGTGGGTGAGTGTGCATTATCGGGTTGGCAGGTTGATTGACGTCATTGTGGGTGAGTGTGCAGTATCGGGTTGGCAGGTTGATTGACTGACGTCATTGTGGGTGAGTGTGCAGTATCGGGTTGGCAGGTTGATTGACGTCATTGTGGGTGAGTGTGCAGTATCGGGTTGGCAGGTTGATTGACTGACGTCATTGTGGGTGAGTGTGCAGTATCGGGTTGACAGGTTGATTGACTGACGTCATTGTGGGTGAATGTGCAGTATCGGGTTGGCAGGCTGATTGACGTCATTGTGGGTGAGTGTGCAGTATCGGGTTGGCAGGTTGATTGACTGACGTCATTGTGGGTGAGTGTGCAGTATCGGGTTGACAGGTTGATTGACTGACGTCATTGTGGGTGAATGTGCAGTATCTGGTCGGCAGGTTGATTAACGTCATTGTGGGTGAGTGTGCAGTATTGGTTTGGCAGGTTGATTGACTGACGTCATTGTGGGTGAGTGTGCAGTATCGGGTTGGCAGGTTGATTGACATCATTGTGGGTGAGTGTGCAATATCGGGTTGGCAGGTTGATTGACTGACGTCATTGTGGGTGAGTGTGCAGTATCGGGTTGGCAGGTTGATTGACTGACGTCATTGTGGGTGAGTGTGTAGTATCGGGTTGGCGGGTTGATTGACTGACGTCATTGTGGGTGAGTGTGCAGTATCGGGTTGGCAGGTTGATTGACTGACTTCATTGTGGGTGAGTGTGCAGTATCGGGTTGGCAAGTTGATTGACGTCATTGTGGGTGAGTGTGCAGTATCGGGTTGGCAGGTTGATTGACTGACGTCATTGTGGGTGAGTGTGCAGTATCAGGTTGGCAGGTTGATTGACTGACTTCATTGTGGGTGAGTGTGCAGTATCGGGTTGGCAGGTTGATTGACTGACGTCATTGTGGGTGAGTGTGCAGTATCGGGCTGGCAGGTTGATTGACGTCATTGTGGGTGAGTGTGCTGTATCGGGTTGGCAGGTTGATTGACGTCATTGTGGGTGAGTGTGCAGTATCGGGTTGGCAGGTTGATTGACTGACGTCATTGTGGGTGAGTGTGCAGTATCGGGTTGGCAGGTTGATTGACGTCATTGTGGGTGAGTGTGCAGTATCGGGTTGGCAGGTTGATTGACTGACGTCATTGTGGGTGAGTGTGCAGTATCGGGCTGGCAGGTTGATTGACGTCATTCTGGGTGAGTGTGCTGTATCGGGTTGGCAGGTTGATTGACGTCATTGTGGGTGAGTGTGCAGTATCGGGTTGGCAGGTTGATTGACTGACGTCATTGTGGGTGAGTGTGCAGTATAGGGTTGGCAGGTTGATTGACGTCATTGTGGGTGAGTGTGCGGTATCGGGTTGACAGGTTGATTGACTGACGTCATTGTGGGTGAATGTGCAGTATCGGGTAGGCAGGTAGATTGACGTCATTGTGGGTGAGTGTGCAGTATTGGTTTGGCAGGTTGATTGACTGACGTCATTGTGGGTGAGTGTGCAGTATCGGGTTGGCAGGTTGATTGACGTCATTGTGGGTGAGTGTGCAATATCGGGTTGGCAGGTTGATTGACTGACGTCATTGTGGGTGAGTGTGCAGTATCGGGTTGGCAGGTTGATTGACTGACGTCATTGTGGGTGAGTGTGCAGTATCGGGTTGGCGGGTTGATTGACTGACGTCATTGTGGGTGAGTGTGCAGTATCGGGTTGGCAGGTTGATTGACTGACTTCATTGTGGGTGAGTGTGCAGTATCGGGTTGGCAAGTTGATTGACGTCATTGAGGGTGAGTGTGCAGTATCGGGTTGGCAGGTTGATTGACTGACGTCATTGTGGGTGAGCGTGCAGTATCAGGTTGGCAGGTTGATTGACTGACTTCATTGTGGGTGAGTGTGCAGTATCGGGTTGGCAGGTTGATTCACTGACGTCATTGTGGGTGAGTGTGCAGTATCGGGTTGGCAGGTTGATTGACTGACGTTATTGTGGGTGAGTGTGCAGTATCGGGTTGGCAGGTTGACTGACGTCATTGTGGGTGAGTGTGCAGTATCGGGTTGGCAGGTTGATTGACTGACGTCATTGTGGGTGAGTGTGCAGTATCTGGTTGGCAGGTTGTTTGACTTCATTGTGGGTGAGTGTGCAGTATCGGGTTGGCAGGTTGATTGACTGACGTCATTGTGGGTGAGTGTGCAGTATCGGGTTGGCAGGTTGATTGACGTCATTGTGGGTGAGTGTGCAGTATCGGGTTGGCAGGTTGATTGACTGACGTCATTGTGGGTGAGTGTGCAGTATCGGGTTGGCAGGTTGATTGACTGACTTCATTGTGGGTGAGTGTGCAGTATCGGGTTGGCAGGTTGATTGACTGAAGTCATTGTGGGTGAGTGTGCAGTATCGGGTTGGTAGGTTGATTGACTGACGTCATTGTGGGTGAGTGTGCAGTATGAGGTTGACAGATTGATTGACTGACGCCATTGTGGGTGAGTGTGCAGTATCGGGTTGGCAGGTTGATTGACTGACGTCATTGTGGGTGAGTGTGCAGTATCGGGTTGGCAGGTTGATTGACTGGCGTCATTGTGGGTGAGTGTGCAGTATCTGGTTGGCAGGTTGTTTGACTTCATTGTGGGTGAGTGTGCAGTATCGGGTTGGCAGGTTGATTGACTGACGTCATTGTGGGTGAGTGTGCAGTATCGGGTTGGCAGGTTGATTGACTGACGTCATTGTGGGTGAGTGTGCAGTATCGGCTTGGCAGGTTGATTGACTGACTTCATTGTGGGTGAGTGTGCAGTATCGGGTTGGCAGGTGGATTGACGTCATTGTGGGTGAGTGTGCAGTATCGGGTTGGCAGGTTGATTGACTGACGTCATTGTGGGTGAGTGTGCAGTATCGGGTTGGCAGGTTGATTGACTGACTTCATTGTGGGTGAGTGTGCAGTATCGGGTTGGCAGGTTGATTGACTGACGTCATTGTGGGTGAGTGTGCAGTATCGGGTTGGTAGGTTGATTGACTGACGTCATTGTGGGTGAGTGTGCAGTATCGGGTTGGCAGGTTGATTGACGTCATTGTGGGTGAGTGTGCAGTATCAGGTTGACAGATTGATTGACTGACGCCATTGTGGGTGAGTGTGCAGTATCGGGTTGGCAGGTTGATTGACTGACGTCATTGTGGGTGAGTGTGCAGTATCGGGTTGGCAGGTTGATTGACTGGCGTCATTGTGGGTGAGTGTGCAGTATCTGGTTGGCAGGTTGTTTGACTTCATTGTGGGTGAGTGTGCAGTATCGGGTTGGCAGGTTGATTGACTGACGTCATTGTGGGTGAGTGTGCAGTATCGGGTTGGCAGGTTGATTGACTGACGTCATTGTGGGTGAGTGTGCAGTATCGGGCTGGCAGGTTGATTGACGTCATTGTGGATGAGTGTGCTGTATCGGGTTGGCAGGTTGATTGACGTCATTGTGGGTGAGTGTGCAGTATCGGGTTGGCAGGTTGATTGACTGACGTCATTGTGGGTAGGTGCGCAGTATCGGGTTGGCAGGTTGACTGACGTCATTGTGGGTGAGTGTGCAGTATCGGGTTGGTAGTTTGATTGACGTCATTGTGGGTGAATGTGCAGTATCGGGTTGGCAGGTTGATTGACGTCATTGTGGGTGAGTGTGCAGTATTGGGTTGGCAGGTTGAGTGACGTTATTGTGGGTGAGTGTGCAGTATCTGGTTGGCAGGTTGATTGACTGACGTCATTGTGGGTGAGTGTGCAGTATCGGGTTGGCAGGTTGATTGACGTCATTGTGGGTGAGTGTGCAGTATCGGGTTGGCGGGTTGATTGACTGACGTCATTGTGGGTGAGTGTGCAGTATCGGGTTGGCAGGTTGATTGACTGACGTCATTGTGGGTGAGTGTGCAGTATCGGGTTGGCAGTTTGATTGACTGACGTCATTGTGGGTGAGTGTGCAGTATCGGGTTGGCAGGTTGATTGACTGACATTGTGGGTGACTGTGCAGTATCGGGTTGGCAGGTTGATTGACTGACGTCATTGTGGGTGAGTGTGCAGTATCGGGTTGGCAGGTTGATTGACTGACGTCATTGTGGGTGAGTGTGCAGTATCTGGTTGGCACGTTGATTGACTGACGTCATTGTGGGTGAGTGTGCAGTATCAGGTTGGCAGGTTGATTGACGTCATTGTGGGTGAGTGTGCAGTATCTGGTTGGCAGGTTGATTGACGTCATTGTGGGTGAGTGTGCAGTATCGGGTTGGCAGGTTGATTGAAGTCATTGTGGGTGAGTGTGCAGTATCGGGTTGGCAGTTTGATTGACTGACGTCATTGTGGGTGAGTGTGCAGTATCGGGTTGGCAGGTTGATTGACTGACGTCATTGTGGGTGAGTGTGCAGTATCGGGTTGGCAGGTTGATTGACGTCATTGTGGGTGAGTGTGCAGTATGAGGTTGACAGATTGATTGACTGACGCCATTGTCGGTGAGTGTGCAGTATCGGGTTGGCAGGTTGATTGACTGACGTCATTGTGGGTGAGTGTGCAGTATCAGGTTGGCAGGTTGATTGACGTCATTGTGGGTGAGTGTGCAGTATCTGGTTGGCAGGTTGATTGACTGACGTCATTGTGGGTGAGTGTGCAGTATCGGGTTGGCAGGTTGATTGACGTCATTGTGGGTGAGTGTGCAGTATCGGGTTGGCAGGTTGATTGACTGACGTCATTGTGGGTGAGTGTGCAGTATCGGGTTGGCAGGTTGATTGACTGACGTCATTGTGGGTGAGTGTGCAGTATCGGGTTGGCAGGTTGATTGACGTCATTGTGGGTGAGTGTGCAGTATCGGGTTGACAGATTGATTGACTGACGCCATTGTGGGTGAGTGTGCAGTATCGGGTTGACATTTGATTGACTGACGTCATTGTGGGTGAATGTGCAGTATCGGGTTGGCAGGCTGATTGACGTCATTGTGGGTGAGTGTGCAGTATCGGGTTGGCAGGTTGATTGACTGACGTCATTGTGGGTGAGTGTGCAGTATCGGGTTCACAGTTTGATTGACTGACGTCATTGTGGGTGAATGTGCAGTATCGGGTAGGCAGGTTGATTAACGTCATTGTGGGTGAGTGTGCAGTATTGGTTTGGCAGGTTGATTGACTGACGTCATTGTGGGTGAGTGTGCAGTATCGGGTTGGCAGGTTGATTGACGTCATTGTGGGTGAGTGTGCAATATCGGGTTGGCAGGTTGATTGACTGACGTCATTGTGGGTGAGTGTGCAGTATCGGGTTGGCAGGTTGATTGACTGACGTCATTGTGGGTGAGTGTGCAGTATCGGGTTGGCGGGTTGATTGACTGACGTCATTGTGGGTGAGTGTGCAGTATCGGGTTGGCAGGTTGATTGACTGACTTCATTGTGGGTGAGTGTGCAGTATCGGGTTGGCAAGTTGATTGACGTCATTGTGGGTGAGTGTGCAGTATCGGGTTGTCAGGTTGATTGACTGACGTCATTGTGGGTGAGTGTGCAGTATCAGGTTGGCAGGTTGATTGACTGACTTCATTGTGGGTGAGTGTGCAGTATCGGGTTGGCAGGTTGATTGACTGACGTCATTGTGGGTGAGTGTGCAGTATCGGGCTGGCAGGTTGATTGACGTCATTGTGGGTGAGTGTGCTGTATCGGGTTGGCAGGTTGATTGACGTCATTTTGGGTGAGTGTGCAGTATCGGGTTGGCAGGTTGATTGACTGACGTCATTGTGGGTGAGTGTGCAGTATCGGGTTGGCAGGTTGATTGACGTCATTGTGGGTGAGTGTGCAGTATCGGGTTGGCAGGTTGATTGACTGACGTCATTGTGGGTGAGTGTGCAGTATCGGGCTGGCAGGTTGATTGACGTCATTCTGGGTGAGTGTGCTGTATCGGGTTGGCAGGTTGATTGACGTCATTGTGGGTGAGTGTGCAGTATCGGGTTGGCAGGTTGATTGACTGACGTCATTGTGGGTGAGTGTGCAGTATAGGGTTGGCAGGTTGATTGACGTCATTGTGGGTGAGTGTGCAGTATCGGGTTGACAGGTTGATTGACTGACGTCATTGTGGGTGAATGTGCAGTATCGGGTAGGCAGGTTGATTGACGTCATTGTGGGTGAGTGTGCAGTATTGGTTTGGCAGGTTGATTGACTGACGTCATTGTGGGTGAGTGTGCAGTATCGGGTTGGCAGGTTGATTGACGTCATTGTGGGTGAGTGTGCAATATCGGGTTGGCAGGTTGATTGACGTCATTGTGGGTGAGTGTGCAGTATCGGGTTGGCAGGTTGATTGACTGACGTCATTGTGGGTGAGTGTGCAGTATCGGGTTGGCGGGTTGATTGACTGACGTCATTGTGGGTGAGTGTGCAGTATCGGGTTGGCAGGTTGATTGACTGACTTCATTGTGGGTGAGTGTGCAGTATCGTGTTGGCAAGTTGATTGACGTCATTGTGGGTGAGTGTGCAGTATCGGGTTGGCAGGTTGATTGACTGACGTCATTGTGGGTGAGTGTGCAGTATCAGGTTGGCAGGTTGATTGACTGACTTCATTGTGGGTGAGTGTGCAGTATCGGGTTGGCAGGTTGATTGACTGACGTCATTGTGGGTGAGTGTGCAGTATCGGGTTGGCAGGTTGATTGACTGACGTCATTGTGGGTGAGTGTGCAGTATCGGGTTCACAGTTTGATTGACTGACGTCATTGTGGGTGAATGTGCAGTATCGGGTAGGCAGGTTGATTAACGGCATTGTGGGTGAGTGTGCAGTATTGGTTTGGCAGGTTGATTGACTGACGTCATTGTGGGTGAGTGTGCAGTATCGGGTTGGCAGGTTGATTGACGTCATTGTGGGTGAGTGTGCAATATCGGGTTGGCAGGTTGATTGACTGACGTCATTGTGGGTGAGTGTGCAGTATCGGGTTGGCAGGTTGATTGACTGACGTCATTGTGGGTGAGTGTGCAGTATCGGGTTGGCGGGTTGATTGACTGACGTCATTGTGGGTGAGTGTGCAGTATCGGGTTGGCAGGTTGATTGACTGACTTCATTGTGGGTGAGTGTGCAGTATCGGGTTGGCAAGTTGATTGACGTCATTGTGGGTGAGTGTGCAGTATCGGGTTGTCAGGTTGATTGACTGACGTCATTGTGGGTGAGTGTGCAGTATCAGGTTGGCAGGTTGATTGACTGACTTCATTGTGGGTGAGTGTGCAGTATCGGGTTGGCAGGTTGATTGACTGACGTCATTGTGGGTGAGTGTGCAGTATCGGGCTGGCAGGTTGATTGACGTCATTGTGGGTGAGTGTGCTGTATCGGGTTGGCAGGTTGATTGACGTCATTGTGGGTGAGTGTGCAGTATCGGGTTGGCAGGTTGATTGACTGACGTCATTGTGGGTGAGTGTGCAGTATCGGGTTGGCAGGTTGATTGACGTCATTGTGGGTGAGTGTGCAGTATCGGGTTGGCAGGTTGATTGACTGACGTCATTGTGGGTGAGTGTGCAGTATCGGGTTGGCAGGTTGATTGACGTCATTGTGGGTGAGTGTGCAGTATCGGGTTGGCAGGTTGATTGACTGACGTCATTGTGGGTGAGTGTGCAGTATAGGGTTGGCAGGTTGATTGACGTCATTGTGGGTGAGTGTGCAGTATCGGGTTGACAGGTTGATTGACTGACGTCATTGTGGGTGAATGTGCAGTATCGGGTAGGCAGGTTGATTGACGTCATTGTGGGTGAGTGTGCAGTATTGGTTTGGCAGGTTGATTGACTGACGTCATTGTGGGTGAGTGTGCAGTATCGGGTTGGCAGGTTGATTGACGTCATTGTGGGTGAGTGTGCAATATCGGGTTGGCAGGTTGATTGACTGACGTCATTGTGGGTGAGTGTGCAGTATCGGGTTGGCAGGTTGATTGACTGACGTCATTGTGGGTGAGTGTGCAGTATCGGGTTGGCGGGTTGATTGACTGACGTCATTGTGGGTGAGTGTGCAGTATCGGGTTGGCAGGTTGATTGACTGACTTCATTGTGGGTGAGTGTGCAGTATCGTGTTGGCAAGTTGATTGACGTCATTGTGGGTGAGTGTGCAGTATCGGGTTGGCAGGTTGATTGACTGACGTCATTGTGGGTGAGTGTGCAGTATCAGGTTGGCAGGTTGATTGACTGACTTCATTGTGGGTGAGTGTGCAGTATCGGGTTGGCAGGTTGATTGACTGACTTCATTGTGGGTGAGTGTGCAGTATCGTGTTGGCAAGTTGATTGACGTCATTGTGGGTGAGTGTGCAGTATCGGGTTGGCAGGTTGATTGACTGACGTCATTGTGGGTGAGTGTGCAGTATCAGGTTGGCAGGTTGATTGACTGACTTCATTGTGGGTGAGTGTGCAGTATCGGGTTGGCAGGTTGATTGACTGACGTCATTGTGGGTGAGTGTGCAGTATCGGGTTGGCAGGTTGATTGACTGACGTCATTGTGGGTGAGTGTGCAGTATCTGGTTGGCAGGTTGTTTGACTTCATTGTGGGTGAGTGTGCAGTATCGGGTTGGCAGGTTGATTGATTGACGTCATTGTGGGTGAGTGTGCAGTATCGGGCTGGCAGGTTGATTGACGTCATTCTGGGTGAGTGTGCTGTATCGGGTTGGCAGGTTGATTGACGTCATTGTGGGTGAGTGTGCAGTATCGGGTTGGCAGGTTGATTGACTGACGTCATTGTGGGTGAGTGTGCAGTATCGGGTTGGCAGGTTGATTGACGTCATTGTGGGTGAGTGTGCAGTATCGGGTTGGCAGGTTGATTGACGTCATTGTGGGTGAGTGTGCTGTATCGGGTTGGCAGGTTGATTGACTGACGTCATTGTGGGTGAGTGTGCAGTATCGGGTTGGCAGGTTGATTGACGTCATTGTGGGTGAGTGTGCAGTATCGGGTTGGCAGGTTGATTGACTGACGTCATTGTGGGTGAGTGTGCGGTATCGGGTTGGCAGTTTGATTGACTGACGTCATTGTGGGTGAGTGTGCAGTATCGGGTTGGCAGGTTGATTGACTGACATTGTGGGTGACCTTGCAGTATCGGGTTGGCAGGTTGATTGACTGATGTCATTGTGGGTGAGTGTGCAGTATCGGGTTGGCAGGTTGATTGACTGACGTCATTGTGGGTGAGTGTGCAGTATCTGGTTGGCAGGTTGATTGACTGACGTCATTGTGGGTGAGTGTGTAGTATCAGGTTGGCAGGTTGATTGACGTCATTGTGGGTGAGTGTGCAGTATCTGGTTGGCAGGTTGATTGACGTCATTGTGGGTGAGTGTGCAGTATCGGGTTGGCAGGTTGATTGACGTCATTGTGGGTGAGTGTGCAGTATCGGGTTGGCAGGTTGATTGACTGACGTCATTGTGGGTGAGTGTGCAGTATCGGGTTGGCAGGATGATTGACTGACGTCATTGTGGGTGAGTGTGCAGTATCGGGTTGGCAGGTTGATTGACGTCATTGTGGGTGAGTGTGCAGTATCGGGTTGGCAGGTTGATTGACTGACGTCATTGTGGGTGAGTGTGCAGTATCAGGTTGGCAGGTTGATTGACGTCATTGTGGGTGAGTGTGCAGTATCTGGTTGGCAGGTTGATTGACTGACGTCATTGTGGGTGAGTGTGCAGTATCGGGTTGGCAGGTTGATTGACGTCATTGTGGGTGAGTGTGCAGTATTGGGTTGGCAGGTTGACTGACGTCATTGTGGGTGAGTGTGCAGTATCTGGTTGGCAGGTTGATTGACTGACGTCATTGTGGGTGAGTGTGCAGTATCGGGTTGGCGGGTTGATTGACTGACGTCATTGTGGGTGAGTGTGCAGTATCGGGTTGGCAGGTTGATTGACTGACGTCATTGTGGGTGAGTGTGCAGTATCGGGTTGGCAGGTTGATTGACGTCATTGTGGGTGAGTGTGCTGTATCGGGTTGGCAGGTTGATTGACTGACGTCATTGTGGGTGAGTGTGCAGTATCGGGTTGGCAGGTTGATTGACGTCATTGTGGGTGAGTGTGCAGTATCGGGTTGGCAGGTTGATTGACTGACGTCATTGTGGGTGAGTGTGCGGTATCGGGTTGGCAGTTTGATTGACTGACGTCATTGTGGGTGAGTGTGCAGTATCGGGTTGGCAGGTTGATTGACTGACATTGTGGGTGACCTTGCAGTATCGGGTTGGCAGGTTGATTGACTGATGTCATTGTGGGTGAGTGTGCAGTATCGGGTTGGCAGGTTGATTGACTGACGTCATTGTGGGTGAGTGTGCAGTATCTGGTTGGCAGGTTGATTGACTGACGTCATTGTGGGTGAGTGTGTAGTATCAGGTTGGCAGGTTGATTGACGTCATTGTGGGTGAGTGTGCAGTATCTGGTTGGCAGGTTGATTGACGTCATTGTGGGTGAGTGTGCAGTATCGGGTTGGCAGGTTGATTGACGTCATTGTGGGTGAGTGTGCAGTATCGGGTTGGCAGGTTGATTGACTGACGTCATTGTGGGTGAGTGTGCAGTATCGGGTTGGCAGGATGATTGACTGACGTCATTGTGGGTGAGTGTGCAGTATCGGGTTGGCAGGTTGATTGACGTCATTGTGGGTGAGTGTGCAGTATCAGGTTGACAGATTGATTGACTGACGCCATTGTGGGTGAGTGTGCAGTATCGGGTTGGCAGGTTGATTGACTGACGTCATTGTGGGTGAGTGTGCAGTATCAGGTTGGCAGGTTGATTGACGTCATTGTGGGTGAGTGTGCAGTATCTGGTTGGCAGGTTGATTGACTGACGTCATTGTGGGTGAGTGTGCAGTATCGGGTTGGCAGGTTGATTGACGTCATTGTGGGTGAGTGTGCAGTATCGGGTTGGCAGGTTGATTGACTGACGTCATTGTGGGTGAGTGTGCAGTATCGGGTTGGCAGGTTGATTGACTGACGTCATTGTGGGTGAGTGTGCAGTATCGGGTTGGCAGGTTGATTGACGTCATTGTGGGTGAGTGTGCAGTATCGGGTTGACAGATTGATTGACTGACGCCATTGTGGGTGAGTGTGCAGTATCGGGTTGGCAGGTTGATTGACTGACGTCATTGTGGGTGAGTGTGCAGTATCGGGTTGGCAGGTTGATTGACGTAATTGTGGGTGATTGTGCAGTATCGGGTTGGCAGGTTGATTGACGTCATTGTGGGTGAGTGTGCAGTATCGGGTTGGCAGGTTGATTGACGTCATTGTGGGTGAGTGTGCAGTATCGGGTTGGCAGGTTGATTGACTGACGTCATTGTGGGTGAGTGTGCAGTATCGGGTTGACAGGTTGATTGACTGACGTCATTGTGGGTGAATGTGCAGTATCGGGTTGGCAGGTTGATTGACGTCATTGTGGGTGAGTGTGCAGTATCGGGTTGGCAGGTTGATTGACTGACGTCATTGTGGGTGAGTGTGCAGTATTGGGTTGGCAGGTTGATTGACTGACGTCATTGTGGGTGAGTGTGCAGTATCGGGTTGGCAGGTTGATTGACGTCATTGTGGGTGAGTGTGCAGTATCGGGTTGGCAGGTTGATTGACATCATTGTGGGTGAGTGTGCAATATCAGGTTGGCAGGTTGATTGACTGACGTCATTGTGGGTGAGTGTGCAGTATCGGGTTGGCAGGTTGATTGACTGACGTCATTGTGGGTGAGTGTGCAGTATCGGGTTGGCAGGTTGATTGATTGACGTCATTGTGTGTGAGTGTGCAGTATCGGGTTGGCGGGTTGATTGACTGACGTCATTGTGGGTGAGTGTGCAGTATCGGGTTGGCAGGTTGATTGACGTCATTGTGGGTGAGTGTGCAGTTTCGGGTTGGCAGGTTGATTGACTGACGTCATTGTGGGTGAGTGTGCTGTATCGGGTTGGCTGGGAAGGGTGCAGTCTAGAGAAGAGTTCTTGGGTGCCATCCAGTTACTCTTTTGATCCAGTGCTCATGAAGGGGTTCCACCGGACCTATCTGTATCATCCTGGGCTGATGTGGGCCGGCTGTAGGATGTAGAGTCCTATCAGGCCTGCACATCTAGGCTCCACCCAGCAAACAGGAGTCACCTGTTACTCGTTTCCAACTTAACACCTGCAGCCTATTTGAACCCTGCTCACATCCACAGTCCTTGTTCACACAATGAACCCACCAGCCTCAGCCAGTTGCTCTTATCCTTCAGTTACCTTCTTGTCTTGTCATGTTACGCATCTGTTTTGTCTTGTTTTGTGTTCCCTTGAGGCTTGTTATTTTTCAGCTTATTTTAAAGTGATTGATTACCCTGAAATTGTCTCTACTGCTTTACGTTTAGGTCAATCCTTCTCTACATTTCCTGACATAACTTCTTATCTGACTGTGCTCTGCAGGTATCTTTACACAAGAAAGCAATAGACTTTCTCAAGGGCAATAGGAGATGGACATTAAATGCTGGCCTCACCTGTGACGTCCTGGTTCCTTAGATAAAAACTTAAGAACATTAAGGAGAAAGACAAGCCACACTCAGGTTGGAGGAACAACACCTTATATTCTGTCTGGGTAGCCTCCAACCTGATGGTATGAACATCGACTTCTCTAACTTCCGCTAATGCCCCACCTCCCCCTCGTACCCCATCTGTTATTTATTTTTATACACACATTCTTTCTCTCACTCTCTTTTTTTCTCCCTCTGACTATACCCCTTGCCCATCCTCCTTGTCTTTGTCCCCAGACCTCCTGTCCCATGATCCTCTCATATCCCCTTTGCCAATCACCTGTCCAGCTCTTGGCTCCATCCCTCCCCCTCCTGTCTTCTCCTATCATTTTGGATCTCCCCCTCCCCCTCCCACTTTCAAATCTCTTACTAACTCTTCCTTCAGTTAGTCCTGACAAAGGGTCTCGGCCTGAAACATCGACTGTACCTCTTCCTACAGATGCTGCCTGGCCTGCTGCGTTCACCAGCAACTTTGATGTGTGTTGCTTGAATTTCCTGCATCTGCAGAATTCTTGTTGTTTGCCTTGTCCTCAAAGGTTACATTTTGGTAGAAATTGTGCCTGTCTTTGTTTGCAGTGGGTGGGATTTGAGGAGTGACTGTATTTGTCTTTCATTCATGAGTCTGCAAGATTCTCTTTGCAGGTCAGCATGTCTGCACTTAACCATTGTAGTTATGCAACACATTATGCATTGCAGATTCCAGGAACTCTGTGGAGATCACAGTCAATGTGTGACCTACCCATTATCAACAAACAGACCTTGCAACTTATCTCTCTCAAGAGATCTGTTGTCTAATTTAAAGAATATATCTCTGCCTGTAACGATTGTGAATAGACTTTGAAAAATTACCACTTGCTAATGTAGTTCCATTATATTGAAAATCCCTCACAAAAGAAATTAATATAATTGCTGATTTTAAAAACTTAATCTGATATTGAAGGAGAATCTATTTTTCAAGTTTAATAAAATCTATTGCACAAGCTATTCTTTAAGTATTTATAAGCTCTGAGTCTGAGGTACAATTTAACCATCAGAGAGATCAGTTGCCACTTAGCTGCTTATTAGAAAAGTAGTGAATGCTATTTATATACCGACATACAGCTGTGAGAAAAGTCATGCATTATTGCCTGGATTTAGCCTGGTAGAGCTTCCTCAATTCATTTGAAATAGACAGTGAGTTAATATAATGTCATTTCCAGAATTGTGCTTCAAGTCAAACCAAACAAGGAAAAGCTGCATTGTGTTCTGCTTTCTCTGAAACCGAAGGGTGATCTAAGGATGCAATTGCAGTAAAACTACAGTATGATTTGTTCAGCCACATCAATTCTTTCCATCAGTGAGATTGTTTCTTCTGGCTCATACCTGCACTGTCACTGGGGATTACTTAGGAACTCTGATGGAGGATAGATGTTTCGACTGTCAGGAATTTGGCATGAGCTTAATGGACCTTCTGGTCCTGTCAATCATCTTAATCAGGTCATATTTTCCCCTTCTTCTTTCCTTCAGTTCTGTATTTCCACTGTTTAAAAAAATGAAATTAATTCACAGGGGATTAGCATGATATTATTAAGGACCTGGTGGATTAGGCAGATTTATCTTAAAGCGAACTTGATCCAAGTGAATGATGCAAATTAGAATTTATCCACAGAGCTTCTCAACAACAAAAAGTGCAGAAGAAAATTTCTATTGGAGTTCCCAATCTCCCTGAGTCTACCTTCTTGTATCAGGCTATTTAAGCAGCAGGTTTGCCTGATCCTGTATGCAGCTTATTTTAACATTTTACGTCCATTCAAGCGTTGCCTCATCTCTCCTAGCTGTGAAGCTCTAGACAGCTGGATCCATCCTACACAGTCTACTTTAAATACCACCAAGAATATCTGATAAGCTTATCAGAAAGTACAAAATAAACACTTAAAATTGTTTCACAGGTTGCAAAGCATACAATAGAAATGGGATTTAGTGAATTCAAGGGTACAACATGGTTGGCAGAGATAGTTAATAATGGTTCTCCATTCAAATTTATCCAAAATCCATAATAATTATAACAGATTTATGCAATCACCCAACACTGTAAAAATGTTGATGGAAGACTGCACAAGAGTAGTTTTCTGTTACATATAAAAAACTAAAATCTTTCAACTTCTCTCCCTTTAATATTAATGATTGTGGTTCAGTCATCATTAAAATGTTTGTTATTTTATTTCATAACATACCAGATAGGACTTCATTGACACCTATGTTAGAGTATTGTTTATTGATTACAGCACCACCTTGAATACTATAATTCCAAGCAAATGCATCTCTAAACTCCTAAACCAAGGACCCAGCATCTCCCTCTGCAAATTAATTCTAGACTTCCTGACCACCAGACCACAATCAATAAAGGCAGACAGCATCACGTCCATAATGATTATTCTCATCACTGGCATCCACAGCTCCCTGCTCTATTCCCTATGCACTCACAACTGCATCACCATACTCTGCTCAAACTCCATATGCAAGTTTGCAGATGACATGACTGAGTTAGCCTCATCTCAAATATTGATGAGTTGGAGTACAGGAAGATAGAAAGCTTACTGACATGGTGCCATGACAACAGCATTCCCCTTAATGCTAACAACATGAGAATGGTGGTCATTGACTTCAGGAGGGGTGGGGTGATGCATATACTTCTGTTTCTATCAGTGCTGAAGAGGGTGAGGGTGAGGGGCCTGAGAGTTTCAAGCTCCTGGAGGTGAGTGAATGCTGCCAGTAGCCTGTCCTCCTGTCCTGGTCCAACCAAGTTGGTGTCACAGCCAGGAAAGCTCACTAGCATCTCTACTCCCGCAGGTGGATACAGAAATTAGCATCTCCCCTTTGACTCTCACCAATTTAGATCATCCTATTTGGATGCATCATTGTTTGGAATGGCATCTGCTCAACCCAACACCATAAGAAATTGCAGAGTAGAGGACACAGCTCAGCATATCACGGAAATCAGCCTACCCTCTATGGAGCAGCAGATTTAAGTTGTATGTCAAGGCTGTAGATCCATTCAAAGGCTTTATGTGAGGTTGTACCAAAAAATCCTACGCTATTCTTGAAGAATCATTCAGGACTAGAGTTCATGATGTGAATCATGAAGAGCAGCAATCACTGAGGTTCTTTCCTATTCTCCTAAAGGTGGCCTTATCTTCCCAGAGCTATGCTCACATTGGACACGTCAGTCTAGGTTTATCAAAGGTTAAAGCCCACGACCTCCTTATTCAGATCCTGTAGCAATTACATCACTGGTTAGCCAAGAGTTATGGCAGAGGTAGAACAGTCGTGATGATTTTGAAGAGTGTTGCCTATGACCTAGTAAAGGGCTAGATTTTACCTTCTAACTGGTCAAAACAGTATAGTTTAGCATGGTCAGTCCAGAACACGTAGCTTTGCTTGCTTTGATATACGTGACAGCTAAGTATTGCTCTTAATATGGGCGAATGTCTGCCACATTACTATAGTTGATTCTCAGATAAGGGTAGCTTTGTGAACAAATCCAACAACACTGAGATGAGTCCAGCTAACTTAGCTTCTACACTATACTACAGTGGAATTTTAAGATTGCACACAACTGGTTAACAATAAATAAAGCACTTCCCATAACAAAGAACAGGCAACTCACATCAATATAACTCACATTTCATAATACATATAACCTCTCCCATAGCAACTTGATCAATAGAGGAAGCCTTGAGCCTTGGCATAAATGGTCCCATCTACCATTCCCATCCTGTTGCCACTAATTTTCCACCAGGTCTACAGCAGGTCATTGGAAGACAGTAATAGGAGGAGGACATTCATACCTTGGAACCATTTGAAGAAACCATGATGGATCTAAAATCAGCATTAACACAGTGACCTCAATGCTGGACACTCAGAAGAAAACACTGATATTCTATTAGCTCCATTTGGGCAGAATTAGTAACTGAGCAAAAATTCCAGATGTATGGGAAAATCTCCAGTACTGCATTAGATCCAAGGTGCCTGAAATCATTGCTGTTAATTAACAAAGATTAAAGACAGAATGATGTGAAATATTGCGCAGGGACTGATGTGCAGGTGCTCATTTATCTACAGTTTCAAAGTATCCATTAAAATGGCTACTCCATAAATAATTTAATTTGCATCTAAAACGTTTGACTAATTTCAAGATCAATCAACATTGCCTCATCCCTGTATGCAGCTTGCTTTCATCTCTTCATGGAAACCGAGTAAGAGAATCCTGCTTTAATTTGAAATATCGCAAACACGAGGAATTCTGCAGATGCTGGAAATTCAAGCAACACACATCAAAGTTGCTGGTGAACGCAGCGGGCCAGGCAGCATCTCTAAGAAGAGGTACAGTCGACGTTTCAGGCGGAGACCCTTCGTCAGGACTAACTGAAGGAAGAGCTAGTAAGAGATTTGAAAGTGGGAGGGGGACGGGGAGATCCAAAATGATAGGAGAAGACAGGAGTGGTGGGATGGATCCAAGAGCTGGACAGGTGATTGGCAAAAGGGATATGAGAGGATCATGGGACAGGAGGTCCGGGGAGAAGGAAAATGGGATGTGGAATTAAAATATGTGGCCACTGGAAGATCCTGCTTTCTCTGGTGGACAGAGCGTAGGTGTTCAGCAAAACGATCTCCCAGTCTGCGTTGGGCTCGTCAATATATAGAAGCACTAAGCTCATCTTTCCCTCACCCACTCTCTCTGCCTTCTGCGGGGATCGCTCCCTACACAACTCCCTTGTCCATTCGTCCCCCCCATCCCTCCCCACTGACCTCCCTCCTGGCACTTATCCTTGTAAGCGGAACAAGTGCTACACATGCCCTTACACTTCCTCCCTTACCACCATTCAGGGCCCCAGACGTCCTTCCAGGTGAGGCGACACTTCACCTGTAAGTCGGCTGGGGTGATATACTGCGTCCGGTGCTCCCGATGTGGCCTTTTATATATTGGCGAGACCCGACGCAGACTGGGAGATTGTTTTGCTGAACACCTACACTCTGTCCGCCAGAGAAAGCAGGATCTCCCAGTGGCCACATACTTTAATTCCACATCCCATTCCCATTCTGATATATCTATCCACGGACTCCTCTACTGTAAAGATGAAGCCACACTCAGGTTGGAGGAACAACACCTTATATTCCGTCTGGCTAGCCTCCAACCTGATGGCATGAACACTGACTTCTCTAACTTCCGCTAATGCCCCACCTCCCCCTCGTACCCCATCCGTTATTTATTTATATACACACATTCTTTCTCTCTCCCTCCTTTTTCTCCCTCTGTCCCTCTGACTATATCCCTTGCCCATCCTCTGGGTTTCCTCCCCTCCCCCTTTTCCTTCTCCCTGGGCCTCCTGTCCCATGATCTTCTCATATCCCTTTTGCCAATCACCTGTCCAACTCTTGGCTCCATCCCTCCCCCTCCTGTCTTCTCCTATCATTTTGGATCTCCCGCTCCCCCTCCCACTTTTAAATCTCTTACTAGCTCTTCCTTCAGTTAGTCCTGACGAAGGGTCTCGGCCTGAAACATCAACTGTACCTCTTCCTAGAGATGCTGCCTGGCCCGCTGCGTTCACCAGCAACTTTGATGCGTGTTGCTTTAATTTGAAATATAGTGGCTTAGGAAAGTTCATGAAATGAAAAGCAAACATTTGCCACATTATTATAGTAGTGCATCTGATGGACTGCAACTCAACAAACAAAGACTGCTTGCTATTGTATCCTGGAAAATGGGCGTCAGACTTCTGTTTGCTTTCTGTGGAACACCACAGTTAAATCTAATCCCACAGCCAGCTAAAATTTGCACATTTTGAAGAGAAGAAAGTTATCTCAAATGATGTATGAAATCTAAATGTAGCTCCTCACTTGCTACATTTGGATCTGGCTGAGATTAGCCAATCAATAGACACTAAATAATAACCTGAGTATCTTTTGACCTCCACGGATCAGAAATATGTTATTTACTCAGTGTACCAAGATGGGGAGAGAAAGGTTAAGTGACAAGTTAATACTTATTATGTGATAAAATTAACATGCACTGACTGTTAAATCATTTAACCTTTTACATCCATTCAAGTGCTGTCTTATCTCTTAGCCATGAAGCACTATTTTAGTTTATTTGTACTTTCTAGTTTGCTTATCTTCCAATATTTAAGAATATATATGTTGTGGATCCATTCAACAACATATAAATGCAGTAAGAAATATCTGATAAGCAAAACACAAAATACAGTAAGAATTAAAATCAGATTCAGTTTGTTGCCAAATGTACAATAGCTATGCGGTTTAATGCATTCAAGTGCAGAATGTGCTTGGCACCAATCTTTCATAATGGTTCTCCATTCAAATTTATCCAAAATCCATAATAATTCTAACAGGTTTGCACAATCATCCAATACTTTTTAACAGCTGTTAAAATGCTATTGAAAGAAGACTGCACAAGAGCAGCTTTGAAATGGCTCTCTGTTACATATAAAAAAACCTTACTAAAATATGGTATCTTCTCTCGCATCTCCTTTCAATATTTATAATTGTAGTTCAGTATTGTTAAAATGTTTCTTACATTATTTCATATAGTATGGGATAGGGCTTCATTGATGTTAGAGTGAGTTTTTTGGGTAGATGATTTCCTTACACTTAAATGACTTTGGCCACCAGACTTCTATTTGACAAATTACTATGGATTGAGTCCACAACAATGCGCTTCCTGAAAAAGTGTGAATACCAGATGCTTCTGGTGCCGTAGTTTGACCTGATGCTGTAGTTTCGAAGACAGTATTATCTATACTTTATAAATATTAATTGTCTTCTATGTTAGCATGTAAAATGCAAAATAAATTGCCAAATTGTGGACTTAACTTGCACTCCTTAAGGCTGTGAATACCAACCCAGACATGTTGGCGTCGGAAGGAAAGAATGAAGTCCGAAGGTGTGATGTTTTGTATGTAGCTCCAAAAGGAAGCATTGTCTATGCACTGTCTATAACTTTTTAGGTAGCGATTGCCTTTGTATTTAGCGTATAAATATTGAGCCCACATTGTGCTAGCAGACCTTTCTACCGAAAACGTCTCCGTCCGTATGATGCTTGCTATACCTTGTTGTGTGGAATAAAGAAGCTGCTTTGTATCTACTAGTGACTCTGTCTCTCCGGTGACTTCATCCACGCTACAACATTTGGTGTCAGGAATGGGATACTTCGTGACCGATCGTGTGGCCAGCGTTCCTAGCAGTCTAAGTGGGTGAGTATTTTTCTAAAATAACACTCACATTTGGATTTGTTCGGTCGGTGGACACACGGGAACACGAGGTATCACGAACATGGCGAGCTGAACTGGTAGATATAGAAGTAGTGTGTGAGTGTGCTTGTGTGCTTATGTATGTGAGGAATCTTTGCATGTTAACTTGGTTAACTTGGTGAGACTTGGACCACCAGTTGTGAAAGGTGGTAACCGACGGTATGGTTCGGGACACCAGAGTAGGGGCGTGTATACTCATTCGGGGAGCTGCATTTTAATGCATGCGTTTGCAAGTGTGATGCAAAGGAATACAGCAGGCATCATGAGTTCAGGTACTCAGAAGTGGCAGATTGTGGAATACATACTCTGCGGTTTTAACTATGTGTTGTTTAACTGCTACCCGACTTTTATATTTTGCATAGTGTGGGAATTAGTGTGGTGATATCTCAGGGAGAGGTTTTACCCAGGTAGATCTACCAGAATGGCACCTATTGAGGTCAGGCAACGTCAGGTTGAGAACCCTGATGATCCAAGCCAGCCCTTGACATTGATTATGACTATTCATAAGCCATCATCCCCGGGGAGAAACAGAGCATCTTGATTGAGTTGCCCTCACTTAAGTTCGCATGTGGGAATTCAGAATTCTGGCTCAAGCTTGAGGAAATAGTTGAAATTCATTAGATGCACCCTAAAGATATACATGTGTTAGTGAAAGCGAAGTGCCCGAGGAATCTGTGGGACAGAATGGCCCAGGGGGTGCGGGATGGTACATGGGCAACTACCGGGAGCACCAGTAATGAAGAAAGATATTGCTCTTTTAAAGGGGAAGTGAGACAGTGGCTGGGTGGAGGCCAAAGTAGCTGGGGAACGATAATGGCGGTGACCCAGAGGGCTGACGAGACAGCCATAGATTATGCAGAACTTAAATACCGAGCATATGAGGAGTATTCAGGGTTGGATAATCCAGGGAGGGATGACCCAGTCTTCCTAAAAATGCTGAAGGAAGGCCTGAGCTCAGCCCACCAGGAAGTTTTAGATTTAGGCATAATGGTGGGGTCCAACTACTCTGCGATAGTTTCATGGGCCAGTGAGATAGACCAAAGAAGAGGCAAGAGGAATCGTAAAGTGGGTATAGTGGATGCAGCTGCTGTGATGTCCCGGAGAGTTTGTTTTGCTTGCCGGCAGCCAGGACACCTAGCAAAGGACTGCCGGACCAGGTATAAGACAGTGAAGGAGTTGATATGCCATAGCTGTGGCCTACTGGGACATAGCTGGAGACAGTGTCCAAAAGGGAGGGGGAAAACCCAGGCAAAGGTCATGGCAGACACCCAGTCACTCACCCCATCAGCAACCAGTCTGACTGTTGATCAGATCAAAGAGCTAGTAACAGCACCTCTTAGAGCAGAAAAAGCTGTGGCAGCGGGCTCCACTGCCAGTGCTGGTGACCCGCGGATGTACACAACGGCATTGTAAGGGGGACAGCAATGCAATATGTTAGTGGATACAGGGGCATCAGTATCGATAACAGACTTACCCTTACCAACAACCGGACAGGCCAGTTATATCAGGGGTGAGGACGGAAAACAGTAAAAGCAGAAAGAAGCGAGTCACAAATACTAGAAATTGGGGTAGCGCAGTTTCCAGTGTATTTCTGGGTATGTCCAAATAATGAGGGCACGATCCTTGGACAAGACATCCAAAGGGAAGCAGGAGCTGTTATAGATTCGGGAAAGGGTGAAATAATATGGACGAGTCAGGGGCAGCGAACGCGTATGACCAACAGAATACACAACCTAAACAATAGGAGTTCTGTAGATGCTGGAAATTCAAGCAACACACATCAAAGTTGCTGGCGAACGTAGCAGGCCAGGCAGCATCTCTAGGAAGAGGTACAGTCGACGTTTCAGGCCAAGACCCTTCGTCAGGACTAACTGAAGGAAGAGTTAGTAAGAGATTTGAAAGTGGGAGGGGGACGGGGAGATCCAAAATGATAGAAGACAGGAGGGGGAAGGATGGAGCCAAGAGCAAGACAGGTGATTGGCAAAAGGGATATGAGAGGATCATGGGACAGGAGGCCCAGGGAGAAAGACAAGGGGGAGGGGGGAACCCAAAGGATGGGCAAGGAGTATAGTCAGAGGGACAGAGGGAGAGAAAGGAGAGTGAGAGAAAGAATGTGTGTATAAAAATAAATAACAGATGGGGTACGGGGGGGAGGTGGGGCATTAGCGGAACTTAGAGAACTCAATGTTCATGCCATCAGGTTGGAGGCTAGCCAGACGGAATATAAGGTGTTGTTTCTCCAACCTGAGTGTGGCTTCATCTTTACAGTAGAGGAGGCCGTGGATAGACATATCAGAATGGGAATGGGATGTGGAATTAAAATGTGTGGTCACTGGGAGATCCTGCTTTCTCTGGCAGACAGAGTGTAGGTGTTCAGCAAAGCGGTCTCCCAGTCTGCGTCGGGTCTCGCCAATATATAGAATGCCACATCGGGAGCACCGGACGCAGTATATCACTCCAGCCGACTCACAGGTGAAGTGTCGCCTCACCTGGAAGGACTGCCTGCGGCCCTGAATGGTGGTAAGGGAGGAAGTGTAAGGGCATGTGTCGCACTTGTTCTGCTTACAAGGATAAGTGCCAGGAGGGAGATCAGTGGGGAGGGTTGGGGGGGATGAATGGACAAGGGTGTCGCGTAGGGAGCGGTCCCTGCAGAAAGCAGAAAGAAGGGGGGAGGGAAAGATGTGGTGCTTAGTGGTGAGATCCCATTAGAGGTAGCGGAAATTACGGAGAATAATTTGTTGAACCCGGAGGCTGGTGGGGTGGTATGTGAGGACCAGGGGAACCCTATTCCTAGTGGGGTGCCAGGAGGATGGAGTGAGAGCAGATATGCGTGAAATGGGGGAGATGCATTTGAGAGCAGAGTTGATGGTGGAGGAAGGGAAGCCCCTTTCTTTAAAAAAGGAAGACATCTCCCTTGTCCTGGAATGAAAAGCCTCATCCTGAGAGCAGATGCGGCGGAGACGGAGGAATTGCGAGAAGGGGATGGCATTTTTGCAAGAGACAGGGTGAGAAGAGGAATAGTCCAGATAGCTGTGAGAGCAGTAGGCTTATAGTAGACATCAGTGGATAAGCTGTCTCCAGAGATAGAGACAAAAAGATCCAGAAAGGGGAGGGAGCTGTCGGAAATGGACCAGGTAAACTTGATGGCAGGGTGAAAGTTGGAGGCAAAGTTAATAAAGTCAACGAGCTCAGCCTGCGTGCAGGAAGCAGCGCCAATGCAGTCATCGATGTAGCGAAGGAAAAGTGGGGGACAGATACCAGAATAGGTACGGAACATAGATTGTTCCACAAACCCAACAAAAAGGCAGGCATAGCTAGGACCCATACGGGTGCCCATAGCTACACCTTTAGTTTGGAGGAAGTGGGAGGAGCCAAGGGAGAAATTATTAAGACTAATTCCGCTAGACGGAGCAGAGTGGTGGTAGAGGAGAACTGATTAGGTCTGGAATCCAAAAAGAAGTGGAGAGCTTTGAGACCTTCCTGATGGGGAATGGAAGTATATAGGGACTGGACATCCATGGTGAAAATAAAGCGGTGGGGGCCAGGGAACTTAAAATCATCGAAAAGTTTAAGAACGTGAGAAGTGTCACGAACATAGGTCGGAAGGGATTGAACAAGGGGTGATAAAACCGTTCGAGGTATGCAGAAATGAGTTCGGTGGGATAAAACAGTGTCGAGGTATGCAGAAACGAGTTTGGTGGGGCAGGAGCAAGCTGAGACAATAGGTCTGCCAGGACAGGCAGGTTTGTGGATCTTGGGTAGGAGGTAGAAACAGGAAGTGCAAGGTGTGGGAACTATAAGGTTGGTAGCAGTGGATGGGAGATCCCCTGAGCGGATGAAGTCGGTGATGGTGTGGGAGACAATGGCCTGGTGCTCCTTAGTGGGGTCACGATCGAGGGGTAAATAAGAGGAGGTATCCGCGAGTTGCCGCTCTGCCTCAGCAAGGTAGAGGTCAGTACGCCAGACTACAACAGCACCCCCCTTATCGGCGGGTTTAATAGTAAGGTTAGGATTAGTGCGGAGGGAGTGGAGAGCAGAGCGTTCCGAAGGAGTAAGGTTGGAATGGGAAAAAGGTGCGGTGAAGTCGAGACGGTTGATGTCCCGTCGGCAGTTGGCGATAAAGAGATCGAGAGAACCTGCCTAGCATAATCGCAGCTGCCCCAATCACCAGAGACTGCAGCCAGGATGGTGTCTATGGGTTACCTTGTCAGCAGTTCCCAGCAGTGTGAGCTACACACAAGCAAGATTGTGGTCGAGTAAAGATAAACCCAGTTAAAATAGAGGAGGGTCTGTATAAACCCCCTAAGCAGGACCCTATACAAACTGACACACTGACCGCTGTTCAGGGTATAGCGAAGGAACAAAAACACCAGGGGATACTCAGAGAGACTGCGGCCACTCCAGAACATAAAGTTTTCCCAGTTCCTCCGAGGGCAGACATTACTGCGAATAAGGCAGCAGAGGAACAAGAGGCAATTGAAATTGCAAGTGTGCAGGAGGAAACGACAGAAGCCAGCTTAGTAAAATTATATGACGAGGTAGAGGCAGAAGAGAAGGAAAAATGGAGGAGAAAAGGAGCAAAGGAGGGACCAGATGGGTGCTGGACACATGGGCAGGAAAGAGTCACGGTGGCCCCACCCTGTATTAGACAGATACTACTAAAGTTATATCATGGGGTGATGCATCAGGGAAGGCAGAGCATGATCACAACCCTCCGGCAGGATTGGTGGTGGCCAGGGATGGCTGGGGATGTTGAGAAATTCTGCCACCATTGTACCATTTGTGCCCAGCATAACCCTGGTAAGGACAGAAAGCTACAGCTGGCAAACCAGCCTCGGCCGAGGGGACCCTGGGAAAACATCCAGATAGACTTCACAGGCCCCTGCCAAAAAGCAGGGGGAAAGCTACTGTCTAGTAATTATGGATCACTTCACCCGGTGGGTAGAGGCTTTCCCAACAAGGGACTCCCGCCCGCACCGCTGCATGGATCCTAGTTCAGGAAATCCTCCCGAGGTGGGGAACCCCAGTTCAGGTGGATTCAGATCAGGGAGCACATTTCACGGGGAAAGTGATGAAGGAAATGTGTCGACTGCTAGGGATTCGACAACGGTTCCACGTACCCTACCACCCCCAGAGTTCAGGGATGGTAGAAAGGATGAACTGAACAATCACAAATACGTTAATTGAATAAATACTTTCGTTCTGACTTCACTATGGAGGACATAAATAATCTTCCAGAAATAGTAGGGGACCGAGGGTCTAGTGAGATGGAGGAACTGAGGGAAGTGCATGTTAGTAGGGAAGTGGTGTTAGGTAAATTGAAGAGATTGAAGGCAGATAAATGCCCCGGGCCAGATGGTCTGCATCCCAGAGTGCTTAAGGAAGTAGCACAAGAAATAGTGGATGCATTAGTGATAATTTTTCAAAACTCTTTAGATTCTGGATTAGTTCCTGAGGATTGGAGGGTGGCTAATGTAACCCTGCTTTTTAAAAAAGGAGGGAGAGAGAAACCAGGGAATTATAGACCGGTTAGCCTAACATCGGTGGTGGGGAAACTGCTGGAGTCAAAGTTATCAAAGATGTGATAACAGCACATTTGGAAAGTGGTGAAATCATCGGACAAAGTCAACATGGATTTGTGAAAGGAAAATCATGTCTGACGAATCTTATAGAATTTTTTGAGGATGTAACTAGTAGTGTGGATAGGGGAGAACCAGTGGATGTGGTATATTTGGATTTTCAAAAGGTTTTTGACAAGGTCCCACACAGGAGATTAGTGTGCAAACTTACAGCACATGGTATTGGGGGTATGGTATTGATGTGGATAGAGAATTGGTTGACAGACAGGAAGCAAAGAGTGGGAATAAACGGGACCTTTTCAGAATGGCAGGCAGTGACTAGTGGGGTACCGCAAGGCTCAGTGCTGGGACCCCAGTTGTTTACAATATATATTAATGACTTAGATGAGGGAATTAAATGCAGCATCTCCAAGTTTGCGGATGACACGAAGCTGGGCGGCAGTGTTAGCTGTGAGGAGGATGCTAAGAGGATTCAGGGTGCCTTGGATAGGTTAGGTGAGTGGGCAAATTCATGGCAGATGCAATTTAATGTGGATAAATGTGAGGTTATCCACTTTGGTGGCAAGAACAGGAAAACAAATTATTATGTGAGTGGTGGCCGATTAGGAAAAGGGGAGGTGCAACGAGACATGGGAGGTACTACTGCAGTTGTACAAGGTCTTGGTGAGACCACATCTGGAGTATTGTGTGCAGTTTTGGTCCCCTAATCTGAGGAAAGACATTCTTGCCATAGAGGGAGTACAAAGAAGGTTCACCAGATTGATTCCTGGGATGGCAGGACTTTCATATGAAGAAAGACTGGATGAACTAGGCTTGTACTCGTTGGAATTTAGAAGATTGAGGGGGAATCTTATTGAAACGTATAAAATTCTAAAGGGATTGGACAGGCTAGATGTAGGAAGATTGATCCCGATGTTGGGGAAGTCCAGAACGAGGGGTCACAGTTTGAGGATAAAGGGGAAGCCTTTTAGGACCGAGATGAGGAAAAACTTCTTCACACAGGGAGTGGTGAATCTGTGGAATTCTCTGCCACAGGAAAAAGTTGAGGCCAGTTCATTGGCTATATTTAAGAGGGAGTTAGATATGGCCTTTGTGGCTAAAGGGATCAGGGGCTATGGAGAGAAGGCAGGTACAGGGTTCTGAGTTGAATGATCAGCCATGATTGTACCGAATGGCAGTGCAGGCTCGAAGGGCCGAATTGCATACTCCTGCACCTATTTTCTATGTTTCTATGTTAGCCAAAGTTATAGCTGAGACAGGAAAGACATGGGTGGATGTATTACCAGGAATCTTGACGAGATTGCGCGCAACCCCAAACCGCACATTGGGTCTCAGCCCCTACGAATTATTGATGGGGCGAGAAATGCGACTCCCTTATGGGGTAATTACAGGTTGCAGGGAACCCGGGGCTTACAGGGATAGAATGACCCAATATGTGAAAGACCTTTGTAACCAACTTAAAGTGTTTAAAGACCGAGCGAAACAACAGCAGCGAATCACTGATCAGAGAGAGCCAGAGGGGAAAGGGGATAGTCCTTCCACAGCCCGGCGACCAAGTTATGGTGAGGGTGCTGCCAGAAAGGCCGGGGTTTGCCCCCAAGTGGATAGGACCACAGACAGTACTCTTAACCAGTGATACTTGTGTCTGTGTGCAGACTTGGCGAGGCAGCCAGTGGAAACACTGGACCCAGGTTAAAGCATGCGGCTCACCCTCTTGTTGCTCCCACAGACAGAGCGGGGTATCAAGTGTCCCCAGTAACCATGTGATTACAGAGAACCTAAGAGAGGAACACCAGCCGGCTATGCCAGACCTGACCACAGCTGATGAAAACATACCTGGAGAAAACGCAAAGGCAGAAAACGCCGAGACCATGGCAGAAGACACTGAGAACGTGTTGGAAAACCATGAATAGCCTGCTAAAGTGTGATGATGATGGTACTCTGTAAAGAAGGCTGGTTGCTGAAGGTAGATGATTAATTTTATAGCATAGTATAGGAAATTATTGGGAAATAGATGGGGAGGGATTTTTAAGTTAAAGCAGAGACGGCAAGTTCCACCACTTTGATGGCATTTCAGACTGCACATGGCATCTGGAAGCAGTCACCCCCAGTATGAGGAGCTGGGCCCTTTCAGCAGTTGGGCCAGTGATCGACCGGACAGTTCGGAAGGGGGTGCCACTGGGGAGAGGTCCTTGCAGACATTTACATAGAGGCCACCCCAACCGCTTCCTGTACGTCGATGAGAGGGCCTCTGGGTGCTCCTGGAAGGAGAATTTCAGCGACCAGAGAATGAAGGGCTGAAGACAAAGGAATGTGATTAAGCTGCAGTCATCCTGCAGGGAAAGAGCCAACAGGCACATGAAAGGAGCCACATTTCTTAAAGACTTTGAACAGCCTCTCTGCCTAACATTTGGTAGGTAGCGATTAGGCAATGCTAGGATAGATCGAGGTACATAAAATTGGGAAGGGGAGAATTTCGAGACAGGGCATTTTTGCGGCCCTATTTGAGCAGATCCTCCTAGGATGGCCTTTCCTGATAAAAATTTAACTTTTGTCCAGGAGGGCCAAGAGAAGGAACTGTTAGAGTGAGTTTTTGGGTAGCGTCCTGACGAAGGGTCTCGGCCTGAAACGTCGACTGCACCTCTTCCTACAGATGCTGCCTGGCCTGCTGCGTTCACCAGCAACTTTGATGTGTGTTGCTTGAATTTCCAGCATCTGCAGAATTCCTGTTGTTTTTTTTGGGTAGATGATTCGTTTACACTTAAATGACTTTGGCCACCAGACTTCTATTTGACAAAGTACTGTGGATTGAGTCCACAACAATGCACTTCCTAAAAAGGTGTGAATACCAGATTCTTCTGGCACCGTAGTTTGACCAAATGCTGTAGTTTCGAAGACAGTATTATCTATACTTTATAAATATTAATTACCTTCTATGTTAGCACGTAAAATGCCAAATAAATGTATTGTGGATTTAACTTGCATTCCTAAAGGCCATGGATACCAACCCAGACATGTTGGCATCGGAAGGAAAGGATGAAGTTAGGAGGTGTGATGTTTTGTATGTAGCTCCAAAAGGAAGCATTGTCTATAACTTTTTAAGTAGCGATTGCCCTTTGTGTATAGCATATAAATATTGAGCCCACATTGGGCTAGCAGACCTTTCTACCGAAAGTGTCTCCATCCGTAAAGTGCCTGCTGTACCTTGTTGTGTCAAATAAAGAAGCTGCTTTGTATCTACCAGTGATTCTGTCTCTCCGGTGACTTCATCCACGCTACAACAATTGACACCTATGTTAGAGTAATGTTTATTGACTACAGGTCTGCTCTTAGTACTATAATTCCACATAATCTCATCTCCAGTCTCCTAAACCTGAAGTTCAATATCACCTTTTGCAATTGAATCCTTGATTTCCTGACTAAGAGATGTCATGTGTGAAGCCAAGCAGAGCTGCAGAACGGATGCTCTTAATGAGAGATAAAACGAAAGACAACGGAGAGCCATTCAAAATGCTAATAAAAGAGAAGAGAGAGATTAACGAGAGAGAGAGACACATAATTCAGTATGTGGCGTCTGCCACAGACAGTTTGCTTTGAACCTGAAATGTTCACTAACAAATTTTGCTGAGACAATAGGAAGTGTGAAGTTTGATGGACAGGTGATACCCCATCAGGGGGATAAAAATAACAGGTTTTTATTTAAAAATAAGGCACGAGACACAAGTCACGAGACCCTGGAAAGAGCATTGTGCCCCACAAGTTGGTGGGAGTTTGGAGGACCGATTCTCGGGAATTGGTCAGAGGCTCACAGGGTGTAAAGGTACAATCGGTGGGAACCTGGTGTGTGTCCGCCCTTGACTGGGTGCCGGATTCACCAAGGAAGAACGGTCGCATCCAGAATGGAGAGGTCACAGTCGGTGACCACAGCGGGATCAGAAGGCATCGAAAGGTTTGCCTGAAACCAATTGTATCTCTCACTCTCTCTCTCTCTCCAATGGTACAACAACAGCGATTACTTCGAACTACACTAGACTGAACTGAACTCTGCTCCACCTTAAGACTGATCATTTTACCCCTAGACTGCGATAGAGTTTGGTTGATTCCTATTACCCTATTTCTGTGTATATATGTATACTATCATTGCTAACCTGTTACATTTATATCCTTGCAGTTAGTGTACTGTATTACTTATTTTTGTTAATAAAACTTTATTGGTTTCTAGTAATCACAGACTCCAACGAGTGTTCCATTTCTGCTGGTTTGACAACCCAGTTACGGGGTATGTAACACAGACCACAATCAGTAATGATAAGTGGCAAAATTTCTGCCATGATTATTGTCAACAATGGCACTCCATAAGGTTGCGCCCTAAATTCCTTAATCTATTTCCTATACACTCACAACTTTTTGGTCAAATTCTACTCTAACACTATCTACAAGTTTGCTGATGATACCACAAGAGTGGGCCCTATCTCAATAACAATGAGTACAAGAAGGTGTTGGACATGGTGTCCTGACAACAACTTTCCCTCAACGACAGCAAGTCAAGTCAAGTGAAGTTTATTGTCATTTAACTATCTATGTAACCATATAATGTTAATAAAAAGGAGACAATGTTTCTCCGAACCAGGGTATAAAGCACAGTAACACATATAACACACGATAACTTATGAAGGTAAGGATAAAATCTACAGATGAATTACACATAGATTCTCATTCTGACCGTTGTTGTTTTTATGCATCATAGGCTCCTGCTTGATGCAGAAAGTCGAAGAGGATGCTGGATGGATGGGTGGGATCCTTAATAATACTAAGGGCCCTGTGTATGCAGTGATCTTGACAAATGTCCTCAATGAATGGTAGGGAGACTCCTGTGATCCTCTCAGCTGTTCTCACAGTCCTTTGTAGGAACTTCAGATCCGATGCTCAGCTGCTCCCGTACCAGATGGAGATGCAACGTGTCAGGACAGTCTCAGTGGTGCTTCTGTAAAAGGCAATTAAGATAGGGGGTAGAAGCCTCGCTCACCTCAGTCTTCTGAGGAAGAGGAGACACTGCTGTGCCTTCTTGTTCAGGGAGGTGATATTAAAGGGCCAGGTGAGGTAATCTGAGATGTGAGCTACCAGAAACTTGGTGTACATAACTCTCCCCACAGAGCAGCCATGTATTTGCAGGGGAAGGTGGTTTGTCTGCACCTTCCTGAAGTCTACAATGATTTCCTTTGTTTTCTCCACGTTCAGGCTTAGGTTGTTCTCACACCAATCCACCCAGTCATTCCACTTCCTCCCTATACTACCTCTCATCATTGTTCTTGATAAGACCAACCACTGTTGTGTCATCCACAAACTTGATAACACAGTTTGAGCTGGATCCTGTGACACAGTCATGCATCAGCAGTGTGGACAGAAGTGGGCTGAGTACACAGCCCTGGGGAGCGCCAGGACTCAGCATAATGGGACAAAAGATGTTACTGCCCACACAGGCTGACTGTGGCCTTACAGTGAAGAAGTCCAGTATCCAATTGTAGAGGGAGGTGTTGGGACAGTTTCTCACCAGTTTGTGGGTATGATGATGTTGAACACTGAACTGAAGTCTATAGACCCCATTTTCCAAGTGGGAAAGGACAGAGTGCAGGGTAGAGGCTATTGCATTGTCAGTGGATCGATTTGAGTGATAAGTGAACTGGAAAGGGTCCAATGTAGCTGTAAGAAAGGCTTTAGTGTTTTCCATGATCAGTGACTCAAAGCATTCCATAATGCATGATGTTAATGCTACAGGACGAGAGTCATCTAGGCAGGTCACTGTTGCCTTCTTTGGCACTGGAATGATGGTTGCTGTCTTGAAAACCGAGGGGACAATGGACAGTTCCAGAGAGATGTTACATATATCCGTCAGCATCTCTGTCAGCTGGGCTGCACAGTCTTTCAGAACTTGACCAGGTACTTTATCAAGCCTGCAGCTTTGCGTGGGTTAACTCCGGCCAGGGTCTTCCACACCTCAGCTTCAGCCAGACAGAGTGTCTGCTCCCTGGAGGAAGGGTTGCCTTCCTCACCAGCACTTTGTTCTGCGCATCAAACCAGACGTAGTAGACATTCAGCCTCTCAGGGAGTGAAGCATCATGGTCACTGATGCACAGGGTAGATTTGTAGTCTGTAATCATCTGAGTTCCCTGCCACATGCACCTCATGCCTCTGGTATCGCAGAGAACCCTCCCATTTTTCTTTCCTGGTGGAATGGGAAAGCTCAGTTCTTGCTTCCCTGAGAGCTGTCACAACCCCTGATCTAAAGGCAGCATCACGATCCCTCAGCCATGCACGGACCTCTGCAGCAAGCCACGGCTTCTGAGTTGCCCTCACCGGGCTATGTTTCGTGATGGCAACATCCTCAGTACACTTCTCTATGTAGCTGGTCACAGAATCCACATAATCATCAATGTTAACGTGGTTGCCACGGTTAGTAGCCGCCCTGAACACTCTCCGCTTTGTATTATCAAAGCAGTCCTGCGGTGCAGAGATTGCACCCTTGGGCCAAGTGTACACCCCCTTCGGACAGGTTTGATCCATTTGATCAGCGGTTTGTATGCTGGAATTAGCATAACGGATAAGTGATCTGAGAGCCCAACATGGGGTCAAGTGACTACTTTATAGACACCTGGTACGGTAGTATAAAGTAAATGAATTGGTCATTGACTTCCATAAAGGTGCAGTGTGCACGCTCCTGTTTACATCAACCATGCCGAGGTTGGGAAATTTGAGAGTTTCAAGTTCCTAGGAGTAAAAATGCTTGTTTTAGTCCGACCGTGTTTACATCATGGCCAGAGAAGCTCACCAGCATTTCAAATTCCTCAGGAGGCTAAAGTAGTTTGGAATGTCCCCTTTGACCATCACTGATTTTTATTGATACATCATAGAAAGCATCTTACCTAGATGCAACATGGCTTGTTAGGGCAGCGGTGTTGCCCATGACTGTAAGAAACTGCAGAGATTTATGGACACAACTCAGCATATCATGGAAACCAACCTACCCTCGATGGACGTGGTCTATGTCTCTTGCTGCCTAAGCAATGCTGCCGACATAAACAAAAACCCCACCCACAGACTTCCTTGGTTTGCTCCTGTCACTGCCCTTAAATCTAGCCTCCCACCTCAAGCCCCCAAATCTATCTCTCCCATTTCTCAAGCTTTAAAATGGTACATCACTCATTTGTTCTGGATTTGCTGCAACATAATATTTCACTTCCTCTGGAACAGAAGCTCCCTGTGTACATAAATGCTTTTTGAAAGGTTTCCAGCCTCTGAAGTAACTTGATTTTGCCTTAAAGTGCCAAAAGCTTTATTATTAATTCAGACAGTCACCAATAACCTACTAAATGATGCTTAATTTTGATATTTCAGGATCACCAAAATTAAGGATCAGCAAAATTTATAAAATCAGTCATAGAAGAGGGTCCCCACAATATCATTCAATGTCTTCGGAACCAGAAGCCCTGGATTAACCATGAGATCCACAATCTGCTCAGGGCCAGATCAGTAACATTCAGGTCTGGTGACCAGTAGGTCCAGGTACAATCTCTGGAAAGCCATCTCACGTGCAAAGTGGCAATTCTGGACCAAATTGAATTACTGAAGGATACTTCATGCTCACTTTGACCCTCATAACATAGATGCACCTTCACAAACTCCCACAGGCCTCGATGACCCTATGATTTCAGTCTCTGAGGTCGATATGAGAGCATCTTCATGTCGGTGAACCCACAGGAAGCATCCGGCCCAGACAAGGTACCTGGCTGAGTACTAAAGTCATGTGTAGATCAACTGGCTGGAGTGTTCATCAATATCTTTAACCTCTTGTTTTGGCAGTCTGAGGTACCCAACTGCTTCAAGCAGGCTTCAGTTATACTGGTGCCTAAGAAGGATGTAGTAACCTGCCTCAATGACTATTATCCAGTAGCAGTTACTGCAAATGCACTGTGAAAATATCAGCTCCTGCCTGAGGAGTGACTTGAATCCATTCCAATTTGCCTAGTGTCATAACAGGTCCACAGCAGATGCCATTTCATTTGCTCTTTACTCAACCCTGGAACATCAGGACAGTGAAGATGCATACATCAGCTTGCTCTTCATTGACTTCAGCTTGGTATTCAATACCATCATCCCCTAAAAACAAATAAACAAGCTGCAAGAACTTGGCCTCAATTCCTCCTTGTGCAGTTGGATCCTTGATTTCCTCTCTTGCAGACCCCAGTCAGTTCAGAGTGGCAACAACAAATAGTAGAGGACGTTACACATACACATCACGCATACTATACTCTCATACAATCTGGATGCCGCAACATGTCTCTGCCCATCAGCAGCAGAAGAGCCTTATCCAGTTTTGTGCCTTACCGCATTCGCCTCCTCAACACCCAATTTTGAATATATAGTATATAACATCAAAAGAGGTAAGCATTCTGCAGTCAATAGGAATTCTGCAGATGCTGGAAATTCAAGCAACACACATCAAAGTTGCTGGTGAACGCAGCAGGCTAGGCAGCATCTCTAGGAAGAGGTACAGTCGACGTTTCAGGCCGAGACCCTTCGTCAGGACTAACTGAAGGAAAAGTTAGTAAGAGATTTGAAAGTGGGAGGGGGAGGAGGAGATCAAAAAAGATAAGAGAAGACAGGAGGGGGAGGGATGGAGCCAAGAGCTGGACAGGTGATTGGCAAAGGGGATATGAGAGGATCATGGGACAGGAAATCCGGAGATAAAGACAAGCCACACTCAGGTTGGAGGAACAACACCTTATATTCCGTCTGGGTAGACTCCAACCTGATGGCATGAACATTGACTTCTCTAACTTCCGCTAATGCCCAACTTCCCCCTCGTACCCCATCTGTTATTTATTTTTATACACACATTCTTTCTCTCACTATCCTTTTTCTCCCTCTGTCCCTCTGACTATACCCCTTGCCCATCCTCTGGGTTCCCCCTCCTTGTCTTTGTCCCCAGACTTCCTGTCCCATGATCCTCTCATATCCCCTTTGCCAATCACCTGTCCAGCTCTTGGCTCCATCCCTCCCCTTCCTGTCTTCTCCTATCATTTTGGATCTCCCCCTCCCCCTCCCACTTTCAAATCTCTTCCTAACTCTTCCTTCAGTTAGTCCTGATGAAGGGTCTCGGCCTGAAACGTCGACTGTATCTCTTCCTAGAGATGCTGCCTGGCCTGCTGCGTTCACCAGCAACTTTGATGTGTGTTGCAAGCATTCTGCAGGTTGCTCGGGATTGGAAAATGGACGTGGACTTGGAAAAAAAGGCTTGTGTTTCCCCCAGACATTGCAGCTACAACACTCTGGCCAGACGTGGTCCTGTGGTCCATAGCAGCCAAGCTGGCATATGTTGTGGAATTGACAGTACCATGGGAAGATGGTGCCGAAGAAGCTTATGAGAGGAAAAAGACCAAGTACTCTGAACTGGCAACTGAAGCTGCCCAGAATGGCTGGAACACCAAGATTTTTGCTGTGGGATTCAGGGGATTCATTGCTATGACCAGTCTATTGAAGAAGATGGGGGTGAGGGGTCACTCCCTCCAACAACCAATCAAGTCCTTGTCAGATGCAGCAGAAGAAAGCTGCAATTGGTTTTGGATTAAAAGGAAAGACAACAAATGGGCTGCAAGATGAAGACAGGAGGGTATGGAACTGAGGGGGTTGTATCTGGGACGACAGTGCTACATGCTCAAGGAGATCTGTTTGTTTTGAGAATGCTGTAATGGTCTTTTGGAGGTCACCTGATGTGATTTTCCCACCGTTGTGAGGTCACGTGATGACATGTGCCCCGTGACTATATAAGGGTCGACTCAGGTGACATAGTGGGTTTTTGAGTTTGTAGATTTCCAGGTAGAACATGTTGTGCCTCCGTTTCTGTTGTGTGCTTGTTTTTGTGACGCAGTTTCATTTTTAAAACGGTTGTACGTTCTGTTGAAAGATTCCATATTACTTGGACAGGAAATTCGTGGCTGGAAGTGGCAATTTACTCAATTCCGACAGTTTTGAAGGGAGAGTGAAGAATTCGTCGAAGTGAAGGATCGAGAGAAGTCGGCATCGTTTGGCAGTTTAATAAAGAATCGACCTTATTGAGTTTTCGTTGAAGGGAACCTGCATTGAGATAACTCTTGTAAAAGCGCAATGAGTTCATGCAAAAAGGCTCCCTCTCTAAAAGGAATTTAAGGTCAGTCGATTTAAACTGTTTATTTTCGGCATCAGGAATCCTGTGGACAGAACCAGCAGTAAAGGTGCGTCGGTGAAGAAATCGTTCTCCAGAGAAGTCTCTCTCATTGAATGCGTAAAACTGTTGGACTTTCGAAGTTATCGCTTTAAGAACTATATCTGACTGTATCGCTTTAAGAACTGTTTTCAGCATTTAACGCTTTAAGAACCAGAGCCAAGTGGAGTTGATGAACGGCTGTGTACCTGTTAACCTCCGGTTAAAGTTTTCCTTTGTTTTTTCCTTATCGTTTATACGTGTTTAATAAATGTTTGGTTGTTTTTATAAAACCTGTCTCGATTAATATTCATTGTTGCTGGTTACTTAACATAATTTTGTGGGGGCTCGGCCGTGATATGTTCCGATTTTGCGTTTAAGTGCTGGTAATTGCCATTTTGATTTGGTAAAAGGGAATATCTGATTTTTTTTTTTGGTTTGATTGGTGTGTGTTGTATTCCGCAACAATGGATATTGATGAGTTTTTGAAGACGCCTGACTCGGGATTTTTAGAGACTGTGAGAAGACCTGTGGCATTGGAGATTGCTAAGAAGTTGGATATTAAAGGAATTACGAGAAATTCTACCAAGGCTTTCATACAAAGGAAAATTGCTGAACATTATATTAATACGGAATTGTTTGATCAGGAGGTGTTAGGTAAGTTTCCAATGAGTAATCTGGAAATGCAGTTGCATCTTGAACAGTTAAAGTTTGAAAGATTTAAAGTGGAAATGAGCGAAAGAGAAGCTGAAAACCAGAGGAAATTTGAGCTAGAGATGGAGAAAATAAGGTCTGGGAATCAGTCTTCTGGTTCTACAAAACAATTTATTGCTAGTTGTGAGGTTGTTTTGGCTCCTCCATTTAATGAAGCTGATATGGACGCATATTTTCAGCATTTCGAAACAGTTGCTCTGAGTTTAAAGTGGCCGAAGGACCAATGGTCAGTGATGTTACAAAGTGTAATTAAAGGCAAGGCACAACAGGTTTATACAGCTTGAAATGCTGAGCAAGCACGGGATTATGATATTGTTAAGGAGAATATATTAAAAGCATAGGAGATGGTTCTGGAGGCATATAGAGAAAGATTTAGAAATTTAAAGAAATCGGTGGAAAAAACTTGTGGAATTTGCCTATGAGAAATCTGTGTGTTTTGAGAGATGGGTTTCCTCTAAAAATGTGAATGGGGAGTATAATAAATTGAAAGAGCTGATTTTGCAGGAGGAATTTAAAAGAAGCATTCCTGTTGAAGTGAAAACATACTTAAATGAACGGGACACTGCTACATTGCATGAGATTGCTAAATTGGCTGATGAGTATGTTTTAATGCACAAGAATAAATTTTCTCCAGGTAAATTTTTTAAAAGGAAAACTAGCACAGAGAGTCAAGGTAAAACAGACATTAAATTTGAAGTTAGTGAGAAAAGTAAGGATGAAGGGAGACGTGAATGAAAGACGTTTTGGTATTATTTGTAATTATTGTAAGAAACCTGGACATGTAGTGGCTAATTGCTTCCGATTGAAACGGAAAGAGAAAGAAGTGGCCCCAGATGCTTGTGTGCAGCATATTGGAAAACCTGTAAAACCACAGGGTTTAGAAAATATTAATGAAGATGTGTCACAGTCTGACCAAGTTAAGAAGGGATATGAGGATTTTATAACAGAAGGGTTTGTATCCTTGAAAGAAGGGTCCAATGCAGTACCGATAAGGATACTTAGAGATACTGGAGCTTCTCAATCACTAATATTAGACAGTGTGTTAAGATTTAATGATGAGTCTGACATTGGTGAGGTAAATTATATGAGGAGTAGGGAGTGCCCTTATGCCAGTACATTTACATAGAGTAAATTTAAGGTCAGGATTAGTTACAGGGGTTGTTAAAGTAGGACTACAATCCAGTTTACCCATGAATGATGTTTCTCTTTTCTTAGGGAATGATTTAGCAGGTGGACAAGTTTTTCCTGAAGTGCATTTGACAATAAATTCAAATTCTGAGGAACCACAGAGAGATTCTAACACAGATTCTTCCTGTGTTGTAACAAGAGCTAGGGCTAAAAAGACTGATGTAAAGGATTTGGTTGTTACCCATGACAGTTCAAATCAAGATTCGAAAATTGAGGATTTATCAGAAACTTTCTTACCTACCTTACTTGATCAGGATCTTGGTGGTAAGTCTGATCAGTAAGATTTGTCTTTATCTCGGAAGGAGATGATAGCAGAGCAGGATAGGGATCCTGAGATGGTTAAATTAAAAGAACAAGCTCTTCCAGATAGTGAAATTGGGAAAGTACCAGTTGGATATTATTTTGAAAAGGGGGTATTAATGAGAAAGTGGAGATCGCCTACAATTCCCTCTATGAGGAATGGGAAGTTAAACATCAGGTTGTTGTTCCTAAAATTTACCGAAATGAGATTTTGACCATGGCTCATAGTATTCCTTTGGGTGGTCATTCAGGGGTAAATAGAACTATGAACAAAGTTTCTAAACATTTTTATTGGCCTAGTTTAAGACAAGATGTCGCGACATTTTGTGGATCGTGTCATACCTGTCAAACTGTTGGTAAACCTAATCAGGTTACTCCAGTGGCTCCACTGCAACCAATTTCTGTATTTGGTGAGCCGTTTTATGAAAGAGAAGTTGCTAATGTGACTGTTGTGATTAATGAGTCTGATCTTGATGAAAACTTACTAGTGGATTCATCTGAAACTCATTTTAAACCCAACATTATTTCAGCCAGGTTGCCAAATTCAAAAATTCTGGAAAACATTGATGAAAAATTAGCTCATTTACAGCCGGAACAGAGAGAGCAGATAAAACAGTTAATTTTTAAGTACAGAGATTTATTTCCAGACGTCCCTAGAAGAACCACCGTAGCTACACATGATGTAGATATGGGAGATGCAAAACCCATAAAACAACATCCATATTGAATGAACAGGGAAAAATGTGAACTTGCTGAACAGGAAATTAAGTACATGGTAGAGAATGATATTATCAGACATTCTAATTCGAATTGGAGTTCACCGTGTGTTATGGTGCCTAAACCAGAGAATAGTATTAGATTTTGTACGGATTATAGAAAAGTGAATGCTGTGACTAAGACCAATGCATATCCAATCCCTAGAGTAGATGATTGTGTGGACAAAGTTGGACAAGCCAAATTCCTTACAAAAATTGATTTGTTAAAAGGTTATTGGTGTGTTCCATTGACGGATAGAGGTAGGGAGATTTCAGCATTTGTAACCCCATCTGGGTTATATGAATATAATGTTCTTCCATTTGGGATGAAGAATGCACCAAGTACTTTTCAGAGGATGATTAATAACATGATTCAGGGATTAAAAGATACAGATGCCTATATTGATGATCTGGTTACAGGGAATAATACATGGAAAGCACATATTGCGGCAGTGGAGAAATTATTTGAGAGACTTTCAAAAGCTAACTTAACTATTAACTTATCCAAAAGTGAATTTGGCCATGCCACAGTGACTTACTTTGGTTATGTTGTGGGTCAGGGGAAATTAGCACCTGTTCAAGCAAAAGTTCAGGCAATTTTGGAAGTACCCACTCCCACTGGTAGAAAAACCCTCAGAAGATTCTTGGGTATGGTGGGATATTACAGAAAATTTTGTAAGGATTTTGCAAACATTGCTCTTCCATTAACTAATCTCTTGAAGAAAAGTGAGAAGTTTGTTTGGACAGAGACTTGTCAGGAGGCATTTGATAAATTGAAATATGTAGTCAACCTGTACTTAAATCTCCTGACTTTGAAAAACCATTTTCATTAGCTGTAGATGCTAGTGATGAAGCTGCAGGAGCAGTGTTGCTTCAAAAAGATGTTGGTGATGAAGTTGATCGTCCGGTAGCTTATTTTTCTAAGAAATTTAATGCCCATCAAAGAAATTATTCAACAATAGAAAAAGAATTGTTATCTCTTGTTTTAGCTTTGCAACATTTTGAAGTGTATGTTGGTTCTACGCATAAACCACTCACAGTTTATACCGATCACAATCCATTAGTGTTTTTAAGTAGGATGAAAAACAAAAATGGAAGATTATTAAATTGGAGCTTAATGTTACAGGAGTACAATATCTTGATCACTCATATCAAGGGTAAAGGCAATGTGATTGCTAACTGTTTGTCTAGATGTTAAATGTACAATGAAACTTTGTTTTTTTTTGAGTGATATTTTATCATTTGTAACACTCTTACTGTACATTAGTTTGTAAAGGGCTGAAAGGTAAGATTGTATATATTGTGTATTTTGTAAATTTTATACCTTTGTATTTTTTTGTATAAATTGTTAAACTTTTGTTCTTCAAGAGACAAAAAATTTTTTTTGGAGGGAGGTGTTACATGCTCAAGGAGATCTGTTTATTTTTTGAGAATGCTGTAATGGTCTTTTGGAGGTCACCTGATGTGATTTTCCTGCCATTGTGAGGTCATGTGATGACATGTGCCCCGTGACTATATAAGAGTCGACTCATGTGATGCAGTGGATTTTTGAGTTAGATTTCCAGGTAGAACATGTTGTGCCTCCGCTTCTGTTGTGTGTTTGTTTTTGTGACGCAGTTTCATTTTTAAAACGGTTGTACGTTCTGTTGAAAGATTCCATATTACTTGGACTGGAAATTCGTGGCTGGAAGTGGCAATTTACTCAATTCTGACAGTTTTGAAGGGAGAGTGAAGAATTCGTCGAAGTGAAGGATCGAGAGAAGTCGGCATCGTTTGGCAGTTTAATAAAGGATCGACCTTATTGAGTCTTTGTTGAAGAGAACCTGCATTGAGATAACTCTTGCAAAAGCGCAATGAGTTCATGCAAAAAGGCTCTCTCTCTAAAAGGAATTTAAGGTCAGTCGATTTAAGCTGCTTATTTTCGGCATCAGGAATCCTGTGGACAGAACCGGCAGTAAATGTGCATTGGTGGAGAAATCGTTCTCCAGAGAAGTCTCTCCCAATTGAATGTGTAAAACCGTTGGACTTTCGAAGTTATCGCTTTAAGAACTATATCTGACTGTATCGCTTTAAGAACTGTTTTCAGCATTTAATGCTTTAAGAACCAGAGCCGAGTGGAGTTGATGAACGGCTGCGTACATGTTTAATCTCCGGTTAAAGTTTTCCTTTGTTTTTTTTTCCTTATCGTTTATAGTGTTTAATAAATATTTGGTTGTTTTTATAATACCTGTCTCGATTAGTATTCATTGTTGCCGGTTACGTAACTGCAGGTAGCACTGTTGATCCCTCTGGAGACGTCGTGGGCTTATCAACAAAACGTCAGAAGGTGGGTGCCCACCTGATGACCCTAATTACATACCTACCCTCCCTCCTTGTCACCACTCCAAGCCCACTGCCAACATTGAGAGTGCCGACTTACCATAGGGATTGAAACATCAAGTCCTACTAGCTGTACTCTACTTGCACCTTTGACAGTAAAACTAGTCCATTTTATTATATGTATTTGTATTTTAAATCACATGCTTTAATTCTTAGTATTTATTATCTATTGTATATTATGTTGTGTTTAACTATATGTAGTGCGATGTTGTGTATCTTAAGCTCTGTGATGTTGTACTTATCACTGCACAAATGAAGTTCCTCATGGAAAATAAAGTGAATTGAAAGTGAAATCTCTTGTGAAATCTCTTTCACATAAGTGCCATTATGAAGAAAGCATGGCAGCGCCTCGACTTTCTTAGATGTTTGTGAAGATTCAGCATGTCATCTGAAACCTACGTGGATTAGAAGAGCTATGAACATGGCTTACCATCACGTTCTAAAGGGTGCTTGTGGATGAACAGTAAACACAGACCCATTATGGAGACATTTAGCCGTCTTGTAAAATCCAAGAAGTTTGGGTCAATTACCATCCTCAAATAAAAGCATAATGTATTCATTTAGAATAGTGCAAAGCAAGTTGGAATGGAAGGATAAATAAATATATGTGAGGGAAAGGTTTGATTCATTGAGCAACTATAAAATCTAAATATTTAATCACATGCAAGATTAATTTGTATATAGTTATTGCAATGAAACATTAAATATTTAAAATGTGTTATTAAACTGTGCTCATTCTTCTACTGGATACATGGAAAAGCACAAGTTATAGTCATATTAGTATTTGCAAAAGTTTGTAAACAATCAATCAATTTTCCAGCCTGTAGGGTGCTGAAGAATAACAATCAAAATAAAGCCAAATTAATTAATTTGTGAAAATAACAATTATAAGAGTTTAATTCAAATGTTGAAAACAGCTAATAACACAAAGAAAAGAAAATTAAGAAACTATTACTCATATAAATTTCCAGCCCATGAACTTGGCCTTCTCTTCTTGGAGCGGTGGAGGATGAGAGGTGACCTGATAAAGGTGTATAAGATAATGAGAGGCATTGATCGTGTGGATAGTCAGAGGCTTTTTCCCAGGGCTGAAATGGCTAGCACAAGAGGGCACAGTTTTAAGGTGCTCAGAAGCTGGTACAGAGGAGATGTCAGGGGTAAGTTTATTACGCAGAGTGTGGTGTGAGTGTGGAATGGACTACCGGTGACGGTGGTGGAGGCGGGTACAATAGAGTCTTTTAAGAGACTCCTGGATAGGTACATGGAGCTTAGCAAAATAGAGAGCTATGGGTATCCCTAGGTAATTTCTAAATTAAGTACATGCTTTACACTGCATTGTGGGCCAAAAGGCCTGTATTCCGCTGTAGGTTTTCTACGTTTCTATGTTTCTAAAACGAATCATATTAACACCCTGCTTCTCAAGCTAACAATTTGTGGAAAAGAAACCGGACATGATCACCTGAAGCACTTCACAACTTAAGAAATATAACCCACAAAATGTACTTTGTTTCAGAAGGAGACTATCAATTACTGAAACATAGAGTTGGACAAACACTTTTTCCAGACAAACAAAATAAACTGTACCTAGAAGACTGTAGAAATCACTCAACAAAGATGCAGCCAAATATGCAAATATATTATTATTATATGCCAGCAATTTGATTGAATATTTGTAAATGTTACAATTATGATCGTTGTGAAAGTGTCTAGTGATGCATTTTCCCAACACTAAACAATTCAGTACATCCTCAAGTGCTCAAAATATATTCTTAGGTATCAATGGCTTCCTCGTTTCCATAATAAAGAGCGAATGGAGAAATGGGCGTTAATATTTTAATAAAGCCCATTTTAAATGGCAGTAAAAGCTACTGTGCTGTTTCTTAATTTACGTATATCTACAGCTTTATATAACTCTCTTCGGGATCTTTGTAACATTCATAAAAAAAGAGAAAAAAGGGAAAATACAGTTGTCATGGAAAACTGCCAAATCTTGTCTTTTACCCTAAAAGTGCATATTTTCCTTTTGAATGTAGAAGTGAATTGGCATATGGAATAACCATACGATGATGCTAATGGCATTGAAAAATATCCCCAGGAGCAGACAATGCTGACGCTTTGAAATACCAAGGAGTAATAACAATATGGATGAGTAGTGCATAATTGCTTTTAGCCTTAAGCTGAAATTTTGTTATTTTTCACAGATGATTTGCATCTTTCATTTGATTCATTTGGCTGTCAGTTAAGGCTTATATAATAAAAGAAAACACTGACGTCAGCTTCAGCTTCAACAAGAAGTGCACTACTATTGCATCTCTCAATGAAAGGAGACATGAAAATAACACAGTGGCGTTTTAAAGTCATTGGGATGATTGGTGTGCATTAAATATGCTTTAAGAGGAAACGTTCAAAGAGCACACTGGAAGCTGGATCTGACAATGATTAATACTTTGCCCAGTATACTGATTTAATGATGAACACTAACAGTAAACGAAATGCATTTCATTTCAAAAATGTGTTTTATCAATGTAAAGAGTTGCAGAAAACAATTTTGATACTCATTCATTCCTGACGTTTAGGAAAATAATAATGCAAGTAGATATAATGAAATGTATTGATTTATTTTATACAGTATACACACAAACACAGTGGACTCCAGTTAATTGTGACGGGTACATTTTGGCCCAATTAAGAGGCTTTTCCAATTAACCAAAGTTTCATGGAAATTGGTAAAAAGGTTTAAAGAAGTTAAACTACTATTTAACTGAGAACCAAATATATTTAAATGAAATACCGAATAAATTTGAACACTACCGATACCACTATAGTACTATAAAACTGTTCCTAATAGTTATTGTTGGTGGAAATAATCCAGTGTATGCTGCTGTGTTCTTTATATTGCCTTTAAATGAACAAAAGCACCACAGACCCCTAAGTGTAGATAATGCACTGCTATAAATGATTGCATCTTCCAAAACTCTACTTCATTGTAACATTATGATTGTCAATACCTTCAAATTTGTTATAGTTCCTAGAGCAAACTGTAGTGAACAAATCAGTTCCAAATTGCCTACTGCTTATCGCTCAGCAACTATCAGTGACAAAAATCACTGTTTTTCGAACACACAAACATGCACAACTGATGCTATTTAGAAAACTGTGTTTAATATCCACACAATTTCACCTGATTGATGCTTATTTGAAACTGTTTGTCTACAGTCTTCTATCATAATAAAATGGCACAGTGCCCCAAATGAAGGAAGTTTATCCAGCTATCTTTTTATTATTGTTGAATATATATGTGTGTGTGTGTGTGTGTGTGTGAGCTTAATTCTTTTAAGTGCATTCTGGAAAGTAAAAATTCTAAATGGAAGTATTTGAAACCTGGTAAATATACAAAAATTAGATTCACTTCATATAGTTCGTTCACCAGCAACTTTTATGTGTGTTGCTTGAAATTCCAGCATCTGTAGATTTCCTTATGTTTACAAGGATAAACAATTTGTTGGCTTTCTTGAGTAATCAAGAAAATGTCTTATGCTTGCCAATCTGATGATTCAGCTCACCAAGTTTGGTTCAGTGAGATGTGACAAAAAGATCCAGGATGTCATTGAATGTCAATGATCTTCTCAGGTTCTTTCAAGTACATTGTTCTTAAAGCATGCATACTCACACATTATGGGAATTGATAGGCTTTGGGATTTTGTCCAACTTGCCTTCATTTGCAGGCGTTTGAAAAAGAAACAGAAATGGCGGGGTATTCCACAGTACAGAGATACTATTGAATTGTTTTGACATTATTTGAATGACCTTCTTTACTAACAAACTCACTACTCTAAGCAGAAAATAATTCTGAATACTTTTTAAAAAATATTTTCAGCAATTTAAGATCATAAATGTTCATAATTGGTAAATTAGAATTTTGATTAAAATATTTATTTTAGTCATTTTTCATAGTATTAATCAAGCTTAAGCACACCGAAGTATAATGTATTCTTGGGATTAAAAAAAAATATGCTTTAAAAAGAATGCATTGATTCATGGGCAATTTGGCATCCAGCCATGTGTAAATAAGATTAAGCAAAATCTCGTGGAATAGGGAAATAAAAACTAATCCACAGCAACTTTGTCTGCTTGTATCCAAAGTTGAAAACCTAGCCCATTGATTTCAGCTTTGAAAGAGAGATAAAAATTACATAGAGACCAGGGGGCATTACTATGTAAACTTTTAGAATTAGAATAGCTGGAAATTCCATCATTCATGTATGTTGGAGTGAAGTCTCAGAAAGGCTTCCTGAAGATGAAGAAGTGTTAAAAAAGTAGTGTACGGAAGGAAGGCGAGGCAACACTTCACCTGCAAATCAGCCGAGGTCATCTATTGTGTCCGATGCTCCTGATGCAGCCTCCTCCACATTGGTGAGACCAGTTGTAAATTGGGGGACTGCTTCATCAAGCACCACAACATCCACTCAAGTGGGACTTCCCATTGGCCATACATTTTAATTCGTATTCGCATTCCTGCCCCAAAACGCCAGTCCGTGGCCTCCTCTTGTGCCAAGATGAGGTCATCCTCAGCGTGGAGGAGTAACACCTTATATTCCACCTGGGTACCCTCCAGTCGTTTTCTCCTTCCGGTAAACAAATTCTCCACTTTGATTTTTACTCCTCCTCATCTGCCTTTTACTTCCCCATGGGCCCCCTCCTATTTCCAGTTCTCTTATAGTGCATTCTGCTATCAGATTCCTTCTTCTCTAACCCTTGATCTTTCCTGGCTTCTCCTAACACTTTCCGGCTAGCCTCTTTCCTCTTCCCTCACCTTTTTATTCTGACATCTTCCCCCTTTCTTCTTAGTCCTGAGGAAGGGTCTTGGCTTGAAATGTTGTCTATCTATTCATTTCCATAGATGCTGTCTGACCTATTGAGTTCCTCCAGCATCTTCTGTGTGTGTTGCTTTGGATGGAAGGTTTTTATCCTCAAAACAAATAGATTTCCCATGTTTTGGGTGAAAACATTGTGTATTTATTTGTTCATAACACAACCAGTTCTGCAGACAGAACATAGAACAGTACAGCTCAGGAACAGGCCATTCGGCCCACAATGTTGTGCTGACTGGCTAAAAAGCAAATCATAAACACCCCAACACTAATCCCTCCTACCTACACCAAGTCCATATCCATCCATCTTCCTTACATCCATGTGCCTATTCAAATGTCTCTTAAAAGCCTCTAATGTATTTGCCTCTACCACCATACCAGGTGTGCATTCCAGGCATCCACCACTCTCTGAGTAAAGAGCTTACCCCTCAGATGCCCTTGAACCCACCTCCTCTCACCTTCAATGCATGCCCTCTGGTATTAGACATTTCAACCCTGGGAAACAGATATTCTCTCTATGTCTCTCATAATCTTGTAAACCTCTGTCAGATCTCCCCTCAGCCTCTAATGCACCAGAGAAAACAACCCAAATTTATCCAGCATCTCATGACAGGATATTCTCTCGAAAAGCCTCCATCCTGGTATCCCTCTGCATCCTCTCCAAAGCCTCACCATCCTTCCTATAGTAGGGCAACCAGAACTGTGTGCAATACTCCAGATGTGGTCGAATCAGAGTTTTATAAAGTTGCAACGTATCCTCCTAACTTTTGAACTCAGTGTCTCTACTAATGAGAGTAAGTGATCCATAAGCCTTCTTAATCTACTTGTGTAGCCACTTTCAAGATGCTATGAAATTGGATCACAAGATATCTCTGCTCAGCAACACTGCCCTTAGCAGTGTACTGTCTCCTTGCATTTGCTCTGCTGAGGTGTAACACCTCACATTTATCTGGGTTAAGGTCTACCTACCATTTCTCTGACCATATCTGCAAATGATCAACAACATGCAGTATTCTTTGCCAGTCTTCTACACTATCCACAGCTCCACCAATCTTGGTGTCATCCACAAATTTACTAACCCACCCATCTACATATTCATTCAGGACACTTATATACATCACAAACAACAGAGGTCCCAGCACAGATCCCTGAGGAAGTCCACTAATTACAGAGCTCCAGTTTGAGCAAGTCCCTTCAACCACGACTCTCTGTCTTCTACGTGCAAGCCAGTCCTGAATCCAATCAGCCCACTTGCCATGGACCTCATGCATCTTAATCTTCTGGATTAGCCTCTCATGAGGGACTTTGTCAAACAATGCTGGAAATTCCAGAGAAACACACAAAATGCTGGAGGAACTCAGCAAGGTCAGGCAGCATCTGTGGAGTGAAATAAACAGTCAACGTTTCAGGCCTCAGGATATGTAATTTTGATATATTTTAAATGAAACTTTCACTTACAAATGGCGTATTCTAAGTAGAAAATAATTTTGAATACTTTTTATAAATCTTTTTTTAGTAATTTAAGATCATAAGTGTTCATAATGTGTAAATGATTATGATTATCATTATGATTAAAATGCTACATCTCAGATTGCAGCTGTTTATTCTTCTGCCTGACCTGCTGAGTTCCTCCAGCATTTTTGGGCCAAAGCATTTTAATCATAAATCAATGAGGACTGTATTGTGTTCTTCCTGACATCCACAATTAACTCTTTGGTCTTGCTGACATTAACTGCAAAGTAGTTGTTGTGACTACTCAACAGGAAAGTGGCCAACAGATTTTGTGGTGTCAGAGTCCAAAGAAAAGTAAGAGCACGAAATGCTCAGACTTTGGAACTATAAGCCTCCAAGATCTTGTTAGTAATACTTCTAAGCAGAATAAAAAGGACACTTCTTAATGAAATTAATGAGTGCCCGAGTGGATTTATACCGGGTAAGGGTACCCGTGAAGGGATTTTCAATTCGCAAATGATTGTGGAACGAGGTCTAGAAAAAAAAAGATATCTACATGTGTTTCCTGGATTACGAAAGAGCTTTTGACTGAGTCAATCATGAACAGCTGTTCAATTGCCTGAACTCATTGAGGCTGGAGGGGAAAGACGTTCGACTGATTAATAAGAACTAGTGGTGGGAAATCACCGGAAGTTGAGATCCAAAAAGAGGTTCGCCATGGCTGCATTATCTCCCCTTTATCATTTAACATTTACTCAGAGGTAATCTTCAGGGTGTTGAATGATGAAGCTGGTGTCCAAATTGGTGGAGTGATGGTGAACGACTTGAGGTATGCAGATGATTCAGTGTTGTTAGCTGAGACTGAGGACGAGTTACTCAGAATAGTAGATAATATAAATGCTGAAGGTGAACTATTTGGAATGAAAATAAATGCTGCAAAGATGAAGATGATGGTAATATCACGGAAGAAAGAAGTCCCCCAAAATCAGTAACAAAATTAACCACGTAGGCATAGAGCAAGTCAAGGAGTTTGTGTACTTGCGACAGATGGTCACAGAGGATAGGAAATGTGATACAGAAATTAGATGAAGAATTGAGATTGCAAGATCAATGTTCTGGAGCCTGAGTGACATGCTGTGTGGCAAGAGGTTGGACTCTGGGCTGCGTTGTAGAATTTGGAAATGCTATGTCTGGAGCAATCTGTTGTATGGAGTCGAATCGTGGACCTTATGCAAGGAAGCACAACAACGACTGGAGGCATTTGAAATGTGGTGTTTAAGGAGAATGCAGAAAATTAGATGGGTGATGAAGGTCAGTAATATGGAAGTGGTGAAGTGAGCGAGGAGAGAAAAGGAGTTGCTGAAGAATGTGCAGAAAAGGAAATTGGAATATGCTGGGCACTTGTTAAGAGGTGGTGGACTGCAGAAATTGTTACCTGGAAGGGACGATAGAAGGAAAGAGGGAAAGAGGAAGGCAGCGAACCACTTGGTACGATAATGTGAGGCAATGGACTGGGTTGAGTTATGCTGAGGCCAGAAAAAGAGCGCAAGATCGAAGAAGAAGGAGGTGTATAGCTGCCAATCCCGGATTCGGGATGGCACCCACTGACTGACTGAGTTGTTGTGACGCCACTCTTATTGTGATCTCATCTATGTTGATCCTGTATCTTCCTTGTCACCATCTGTGATATTGCCAACAACAATAGTGTCATTGGTGAATTTATTTAAACAAATATATTATTTATTATATAAATACATATATATGTATAGTTATTAAAATGGAAAAAAAATGATGATTGTTTTAAAAGAGAATGGTGATAAAATTAAGAGCATCTTCCAGGATATGTCGCCAAAGCACTGACTTTACTCTGTCAGCCATATCAATGCACACAATCATATCTGATACTGAGGTGAAAGAAAACAGATATACAGTATATCTAGAAATTTAGTGCATACTATTGTTTTTTTACTGAAATGTGATTTAGAAAACTCCTGAGTGAAATGGAATTGCAAGAATTTCTGGATCAAATTTTGCCATTCTGGTCACACCAGCTGGAGTTCACTCTTCCTTGCCTCATGCAATTTTCATGTCCTCTTGGAACTTTGCAGGTGACACTGGATCAAATTCCCCAAGAATGACCATAATTAGGCATGCTTGAGCCAAGAATGTCTTCACAGCACAAATGTAAGCCCCACATTTAACCTTAATCTATTGACCCTCCTTTCTAACAAAGCATAATTTCCTCCAATCACCATGACCTAAATTTTTCAGCATTCACCTGCAAATCTCCTGTCATCCAAGTCCCAATTACCCTGACGAACAGGATATGAGGTCAGATCTCACCTCCCACCCCAGTCACTTATCTGATTATTGCAGACACACAAACCCTGCACTGAATCCTCACCAGTAAATGATGCTCCCAATCTATACACAGACGTTATTCGCACACAGCTCAGAAATCTTCAGTTCATCAGAAGTACACAAACCTGTCTGTGGGGATATTATCTCAAATCACAAGCTTCTTCGATGATTAAAAATTTTGCTCTGGAAAGATCTTTCAGTAGTAATTGGTCTCACCGAGCCAATGGTGTTAACAGCTCTTGCTTCCACAGGTTTAAATCTAGTGAAAGAAATGCATTAGGTTAGGGAGATTGAAACACAAGAAAGATTTCAACAACAAATGATTTCAATTAAGGGTGTGGTAGGTTCCCATCTGATGGAGAGACTTCCATAACAACCAGAAACAGAGATTGCACCATCATTGTTACTATTTTTGAGATACAAGTCAAGCATTTTCACCAGTCTATCAAAAGGCAATAAATTGATGAAATCAGGACATATAACACTGACTTCTTATAAAAATAAGGAGTGAAATGCAATTCGTAGATGGTACACTTCCTCATTTGGGAATCAAAGGTCTTAAGCAGGAAAATAGAGTGAAGGCCAGAATCAGGCCAGGCATGATCTTATCTCATTTTGAATGAGCAGCCTCAAGGGACTATATGCTAACCTCCTACTCACATTTCCCATTTTACTGTCCTATTCCAATTCCTTGTAGATTTAGCACTTTAGGGTTTCAGCACAAAGAATCCTCTATATTTTCTAAATAATTAGCTGTTAGGTTGGAAAACAGCTTCTTTCCCAGCCTGTAAGACTACCGAACTCCCTTTCATCACCAATGTCTCATCAAGTATGAAGCACCAGTAGTGTTATACTGTTTACTATTTAACTTGTGTCATAATTGTAGATTATTATTTGTTAATTTACTTGTAGTATTACTTAAATGTTATCTGTGTGAGTTATATGTACTGTGTTGTGCATCGTGTTCTGGAGCAACATTGTTTCCTTTGGCGGTATACATGTGTACGGTTGAATGACAAAATTTGAATTTGAACTTGATATATATAGTACAGTGAATTCTGGTTAATCGGGTCAACGATTAATCAGGGCCACCACTTATTTAGGACAACTCTTAAAAAACAACAACTAAACAAGAAAATAGCCAGGATTCCCTTTGTTTATTTGGGGCGCTATGCCACTTAATTGGGACGGAAGCCTTTTTCAGAATAGTTTCTAATTAGAGTCAGTGGCGTGCGTTTGTGCGGCTGTTAGATGGTGCAGTGTGCTTAGAGCAAACAGTTTTTGGACGGTATCTGTTCCACGTGCGTTTCTTCAAACAGCATTGATTTTTGTCTCTGATAGTTGGTGAGAAATAAACAGTAAGACAATCCTGAACTGTTTTGCTCAGTGCAGTTTCAAGCATTAAGGCTGGGAAAGAAAGTGAAATGATTTCACTATTACAACAAGTTAGGACCTATGAGGAATTTGAAGGTATTGACAATCATCTTGAATGTTAGAATGAGAACGAAGGATGCAATCGCCAGTGGCGTTGTATGTGGGCAGTGCATTATCTGCATAGGTGTTTCTGCTGATTTCGCTTATTTACAGGCAAACCAAAGAACACATCAGCGTAGAATGGAGAGAGTCCAGAGGAGGTTCACGAGCATGATTCTGGGAATGAAGGGGTTACATATGAGGAAGTGTTTGGCAGCTTTGGACCTGTACTCACTGGAATTTAGAAGAATGTGGGGGGATCTCATAGAAACCTATCAAATGTTGAAAGGACTGGATAGGGTGGATGTGGAAAGGATGTTTCCAATCGTGGGGGTATCTAGAACTAGAGGCCACAGCCTCAAAATTGAGGGGCGACCCTGTAGAACAGAGAAAGGAGGAATTTTTTTAGTCAGAGAGTATTAAATCTGTGGAATGCTCTGCCACAGACTGTGGTGGAGGCCAAGTCTGTGTGTACATTGTTTCCTGATCAGTCAGGGCATCAAAGGATATGGCGAGAAGGCAGGTGTATGGGGTGGAGCAGGATCCGGGATCAGCCATGATGGAATGGTGGAACAGACTTGAGGGGCTGAATGGCCTAATTCTGCTCCTATGTCTTGTGCTCTACACTGGATGAACTCCTCTGTCGATAACTATTAATACACAGTTCTATAGAACTGTAGTAGTATGGGTGGTGTTATAATTTGGTCTGCAGATATTATACATAATTTGTTACTCAGTTAAATTGTAGTTTGTCTTTTTCCTACCTTTTAACTATTTCCATGAATCTTTGGCTAATTTGGGCAGCCACTTATTTGGGCCAAAATGTCCCTATGTGTCCCAAGTAACTAGAATCTACTGTACTATATATACGTATATGTGTGTGTGTGTGTGTGTGTGTGCGTGCACATGTGCGTGCATGTGTGTGTGTTTGTGTGGGTTCCTGACCTAATTGGCTGCATCTGCAACTTATTTACAGTCTTTATTCATAATAATTAGTACAGAATTAATTTATTATATCTATTACTCACTGATTTCCCTGTGCTATTCTTGCCATATTTATTTCTCTATTTGGCACATACCTTCAAACAGATTACCTTTCTACATTGATTTCATTTTTGTAGGGATAAATTAGAAACTTGCTAAAATACAGCAATGAAATTAATACATCATTTCTGGTGAAGTCAAAGAAGAAATAAAATGAGGTAATGGTAATATAGTGTGACAAATAATTGCACTGCAGTTACAAAATGAATGATTTTGCCCTGGTAATGTCTGCATTATTCTGGCAATGCGGGGGTGACAGATCTCTGCCGCACTGGGCTGAATCATTCAAATGCCAAGCCTGCTTTTTGGAAGGTCACCAGCATTCTCACTCCTGGAGACTCCACTTTCCGTTTGACAGCTTGTGCAATTGATAGGATATGAATATTACTTTTCTGCGAGTTTGTCCATCTTGTCAGCAACTTCAAAACTTTGACAATTCCTTTCCCTCCACAGATGCTGCTGAGTTCTTTCAGCAGATTGTTTGTTGCTCCAGATTCCAACAGTTGCAGTCGCTTGTGTCTCTTGGTTTCTTGAATGTCATACTATGCCTTAAATAGGTTTTATATATAGATATACAATATATGAAACAGAAATTAATAAAGTTATTCATCGATAAAGTTAAAATTACCCTTACATTTCATTTAACAAAATGCCAAAGATGTAAGTGACATATACTGCACAGATTCATTTATCAAACAATTTGAAATTTATGGTTGTGTAACAGGTTAATTTGAATTCAAGACCCACATGTTATATGTAATGGGAAATGGAGTTAAGTGACCTTGGGATTGTTAAATCCTTACTACTTATTGCATGAAACCCATGGATCATAAATCAACTTATTTCATTAATATCAGACCACACCCTGCTGACATTATTTCAGGAATCCGAAAAGTAACTCAGTGACATATCTGCCCAGTGGCTGTTCGACTAAGACTGGTTTCCAGTCTGACTGCTGCTCTTGCACAGGTGAACTTGTCATGAGGCCCAACAGGACAGAACAAACTCCACAGGCCTCTCAAACTGTGAAGCAAGCTTTCTGTACACCAGTCATAGTCAGATGATCGAAAGAAAATGTCTGAAAGAAAGGTAAGTAGGATTTCTTTTTTAACTTTTCACTTTCCTCAGTGTCAAATGTTTTTAAAAATGCATCATTCTATTAAATACATATTCTTTAACAGCTTCTGAGTGTTACTCACTACTTGTGTATGTCATAAACACACAGTGGACCCAGTCTCTTCCTCTGTTAAAGCGGTTCTAGGACTGCAACAGGCTGCCTTCACTGAGACTGTCCCTGCACTCGACTTCATCATATGAAGCTCCTGGGGGCCACCCTGGAACAAACAGTGTAACTGAAGGACAGGACAACCAACAGCTGCGGCGAACATTTTTATTTGACCAGAGATAGAATTCAGATCCATTATTTGTAGTTTTTTCCCCCCTCAACTTACTGAAATGCAGCTAATCAGTTGTTAAATCTTAAATCATGCATGGAAAGTGTGGGTGTTTGCATATGTGGGACACATCACAACATTACATTGTAATAAGAGTCCTGGAGTCCTGCTGCAGTCATGATCCATCCTGGCATCTTTGGTCCTGCAATACCCATGGAAATCTGATCTACAGTTTTTACAATAACCCCACCAGCTTTAACAGTGACATCTGACCTGTCCCAGTAGCATTGCAAGGACACCTGCAGGGTCTTTGTATTGCTGCATTGATGAATCGTTTGATACCCAGAGCCAAGCATAAGCCGTAAACTTTCAAGTCACCATTAAAGTAGAGAAAATAAAAATATCCAAAATATTGGAATTTCTTCCTTGAGGATTGAGATTTATGAACTGTTACATGAGAAGATTGAGTTTCATATGAATAACTTTGAGTGAGGAGCTGTGAAATGGAGATGAGCAGAGAGATTTATAGGGCCAGATAGAGAAATCGCTTAAAACTAGTGAACAAGCACAAAAAGTAATTAAAAAAGGCTTATGGAAAGTTGGCCTTTATCTCAGGAGAGTTGGAATACAAAAGAGTTGAATTTGTATTGTAGATAAGAGCTGTATTTCATTCACTTCTGCACAAATTAAGGAGGATCCTTTGGCCTTGGACGAGATGCGGAACTCTCAAACCAAGCCACGGGCAGCAGGCATGCAGGAATGCCACCACAAGTCATGTACCATCCTGACAGGGAAATAGTCATAGTCATACTTTATTGATCCCAGGAGAAATTGGTTTTCGTTACAGTTGCACCATAAATAATAAATAGTAATAGAACCATAAATAGTTAAATAGTAATATGTAAATTATGCCAGTAAATTATGAAATAAGTCCAGGACCAGCCTATCGGCTCAGGGTGTCTGATCCTCCAAGGGAGGAGTTGTAAAGTTATGTTTCTATTCTTTCATTATCACTGGTTCTAAATGCTGGAAACCCTTCCCCAACAGCATAATGGAAGTAGTCTTACGAGAAGGCCTGTACAATTCACAAAGATGGCTCACCACAACTATCTCAACGTCAACTGGGGAGGAGCCATCGCATTGTTCTCGTCAGGAACACAAATTAACTTAAAAAAAGATGCACCAAAGTGATTCCTGCATCAAAGGGGGTTAAGTTATGAGGTCAAGTTGTATTCCCTGAAATATAGACCTTCAAGTATAAAAATCATTTGAATAATTCAAAGCAGTATGGAGGCACAGAAAGTAATTGAAAGGGTTCAATCAATTTTGTCCCTTATCTCAAGAGAGCTGGAAGACAAAGGACATGATCTAATTGAGGTGATTATTCTGGATAAAGGGCTTGCAAGGCAGATGGAGAAAAGTTATATCCTCTTGGACAGCTTGGCTAGGATCTTTATTCCTTGGAACATTAGAGAACGAAGGGCATCCTTGGTGAATGTTCAAAATTGCGAGAGGTAACAGTCTTTGTCCCAGGGAAGTGGAGTCCAAAGCTAGAAGGGATAGATTTAACGTGAAAGTTGAACGTTTTAAATGTGACCTGAGAGGCAACTTTTTCCAAGCAAAGGATGGTGGGTATATGGAATAAGCTGCCAGAGGATATGGTTGAGTCAGGTACAATAGTATCTCTAAAGAAGCACTTGGAAAAGAACACAAAGGGGATGAGGCTGAAGAGAGATTGGCTAAACAGGAAATTGAGATGAGCTAGGTAGACATTTGGGGCTGAAGGGCCTGTATTCATGCTGTATTGTTCTATGACTCTAGTGAGGGTGTCCAGAATAAGGGAGCATGCTCTAAAATTAGGTCTGTGGTGTTCAGGAGAGATGATGACATTGTTGGTTTACAGAAAGTCTGGTGAACTCTGGAAATCTTCCACAAGGAAGTGGCTCAATCAGGTGGAAATTTCAGAGCTGTTTTAATAGATCTTTTTCTTTAGATTATGAAGTATGATTGGTAAACGGAGTTATGATACAGATCAGTCATGATCTTCTTTTCCTACTCAAAAGTGTTGACAGTAATCGAGAAATGTTTATTAAAAGGGCTTAATGTAGTGAAATTTATGGTGCTTGAAACATGTGGAGTCATGTTTGGATTAGGTCTTGGCATTTCAGTTGAAACATATGGAGTCATGTTTGGAATAGGTCTTTGGCATTTCAGTTGAGGTGGAAAATATGTGGGTCAGCATATTTATTTTTTTATTTTTAGTGTGAGAAACATAATTAAGATGAGAGGATTTAGCACATCAGATGTGTGGAAGAACTAGATTCTGAGATAGGCAGAGACATCACAAGGGTCACAGTCAGCTACTCTAAGGAGGCTAGTGTTGGGGTTATGGTGAACTGTTGAAATGGCAATGGGGGTGAAATACTAGGATAAACTGGATGGTGAAGTTGTAATTCTGATAGAGGGATGGAATTTCTTGTCAATTGAGGAATGTTGGTTGAAATTGCAGGAGGTAAGTCCTTTGTTAAAACTACACATACGGTACGTGAAGCTGATCCTCGCTGGTTGCACAGGATGGGACCACTTCATGTGGACCTTCCAAGTTATGTTGAAGTAGGCCTCACATTTCTTGCAAAGCCTTATTTCTGCAGGAAGGCACACATACACTCTCTACATAAATTGAAAGTGACAACAGTACTTACGGAGCAGATATGCATTTCCACCACTAGACATCTCTACCCAAGTCTGAATGGGTCCATGCTTTAGTGCAAGATGTGCACATGGGGCCTGGCAGTAGAGTGAATACTTTGTGTTCTGGGCAGTAGATAACCAATTGCGCTTTGCTGTCACTTTTCAATATAAGCGTTATTGCCTAGTGCATGAAATCATTGTGCAACATATTAGAAGTTTGAGGGGGCTGTATATTACTTGCACAGAATGTGTTCTAAAGCTCATCACTTTCACATTGTACAAAGGGTAAAACCAGCAAGGCATAAAATTCCCCATTTTTATATTTACAGCTGTAAATTTTCTAGCACTAACATTTTAACTAAAGTAAAAATTTCTGTTAGAAGTTTTTCTGATAGGATTGTAATTTTATTAAAATACATGAATTATAAAAATAATGGAGAGGCAAGGCAATTTCTTGAAAAATTTATTTTCATAGATGACCAGAACACTAAATTGTTTTCTCGCATAATCTAAAGTTCCACGATAACTGTAGGATTTTAAGTGAGATGTTGAAATCTGCTGAATGTGCCCAAGATAATATACAGTGCCTATAAAAAGTCTTCACCCCCTCCTCCCCCCCACCATTGGAAGTTTTCATGTTTTATTCTTTTACAGCATTGAATCACAGTGAATTTAATTTGGCTTTTTTTTGACACTGATCAACAGAGAAAGACTTTTGTGTCAAAGTGAAAAAAGATCTCTAAAAAGTGATCTAAATTTATTACAAATATAAATCACAAAATAATTGATTTCATAAGTATTCACTCCCTTTAACATGACGTACCAATTACCACTGGTACAGCCAATTGATTTTAGAAGTTACATAATTAGTTACATGGAGATCATCAGTATGCAGTCAAGGTGTTTCAATTGTTTGTAGTAAAAATACACCTGTATCTGGAATGTGCAACTGCTGGTGAGTCAGTATCCTAGCAGAAACTACACCATGAAAACAAAAGAACATTCCTAGCAACTCTGCAAAAAGGTTATTGAAAAGCACAAGTCAGGAGATGGATACAAGAAAATTTCCAAGTCACTGAATATCCCTTGGAGTACAGTTAAGTCAATCATCAAGAAATGGGAAGAATAGGCACAGTTGTAAATCTGTCTAGAGCAGGCCGTCCTCAAGAACTGAGTGACCATGCAAGAAGCAGACTAGAGAGGGAGGCCACCAAGAGACCTATGACAACTCTGGAGGAGTTACAAGCTTCAGTGGATGAGATGGGAGAGACTCCACATACAACTGTTGCCCGGGTGCTTCACCAGTTGCAGCTTTATGAGGACAGTGGCAAAGAAAACTATAGAGCACTGCAGGAAAAAATCTCACATGAAATCTCAGCTAGGGTTTGCCAGAAGGAGACGCTGAAATCAGCTGGAAGAAGGTTCCATGGTCTGATGAAACCAGAATTGAGCTTCTCGGCCATCAGACTGAACGCTATGTTTGGTGTAAGCCAAACACCACATATAATCAAAAACACACCATCCCTACTGTGAAGCACGGTGGTGGCTGCATCATGCTGTGGGGATGCTTTACTGTAGCAGGCCCTGGAAGGCTTGTGAAGGTAGAGGGTAAAACTGATGCAGCAAAATACAGGGAAATCCTGGAGGAAAACCTAATGCAGTCTGCAAGAGAACTGTGACTTCAGAGAAGATTTGCTTTCCAGCAAGACAATGACCCCAAGCATAAAGTCAAAGCTACACAGGGATGGCTTAAAAAGAACAAAAGTTAATGTCCTGGAGTGGTCAAGTTAGAGTCCAGACCTCAATCCAATTCAGAATTTGTGTTTGGACTTGAAAAGGGCTGTTCACTCATGATCTCTGTGCAATCTGATTGAGGTTGAGCAGTTTTGTAAAGAAGGATGGGGAAAAATTGCAGTGTCCAGTTGTGCAAAGCTGATAGAAACCTGACCATACAGACTCAAAGCTGCCACGAGGAATTCTGCAGATGCTGGGAATTCAAGCAACACACATCAAAGTGGCTGGTGAACGCAGCAGGCCAGGCAGCATCTCTAGGAAGAGGTACAGTCGACGTTTCGGGCCGAGACCCTTCGTCAGGACTAACTGAAGGAAGAGCTAGTGAGAGATTTGAAAGTGGGAGGGGAATGATGAGATCCAAAATGATAGGAGAAGACAGGAGGGGAAGGGATGGAGCCAAGAGCTGGGCAGTTGATTTGCAAAAGGGATATGAGAGGATCATGGGACAGGAGGCCCAGGGAGAAGGAAAAGGGGGAGGGGGGGAAAAACCCAGAGGATGGGCAAGAGGTATAGTCAGAGGGACAGAGGGAGAAAAAGGAGAGAGAGAGAAAGAATGTGTGTATATAAATAAATAACGGATTGGGTACGAGGGGGAGGTGGGGCATTAGCGGAAGTTTGAGAAGTCAATGTTCATGCCATCAGGTTGGAGGCTACCCAGACGGAATATTCTGAGACTCTGAGTGTTCCTCTCCATGGAAATCTTTAGTAAAAGGTGAAAGATTTATACCAGTCCTTCCAGGTGAGATGAAACTTCACCTGTGAGTTGGCTGGGGTGATATACTGTGTCTGGTGCTCCCGATGTGGCCTTCTATATATTGGCGAGACCCGCCGCAGACTGGGAGATCGTTTTGCTGAACACCTACGCTCTGTCCGCCAGAGAAAGCAGGATCTCCCAGTGGCCACACATTTTAATTCCACATCCGATTCCCATTCTGATATGTCTATCCACGGTCTCCTCTACTGTAAAGATGAAGCCACACTCAGGTTGGAGGAACAACACCTTATATTCCATCTGGCTAGCCTCCAACCTGATGGCATGAACATCGACTTCTCTAACTTCCGCTAATGCCCCACCTCCCCCTCGTACCCAATCTGTTATTTATTTATATACACACATTCTTTCTCTCTCTCTCCTATTTCTCCCTCTGTCCCTCTGACTATACCCCTTGCCCATCCTCTGGGTTTTTCTCCCCCTCCCCCTCCCCCTCCCCCTTTTCTTTCTCCCTAGGCCTCCTGTCTCATGATCCTCTCATATCCCTTTTGCCAATCACCTGTCCAGCTCTTGGCTCCATCCCTCCCCCTGCTGTCTTCTCCTATCATTTTGGATGTCCCCCTCCCCCTTCCACTTTCAAATCTCCTACTAGCTCTTCCTTCAGTTAGTCCTGACGAAGGGTCTAGGCCCAAAACGTCGAATGTACCTCTTCCTAGAGATGCTGCCTGGCCTGCTGTGTTCACCAGAGACTCAAAGCTGTAATTGTTGCCAAAGGTGCATCTACTAAATACTGACTTGAAGGGACTGAATACTTATGCAATCAGTGCAATCAGTCATTTTCTGTTTTTAATTTGTATTTAATTTAGATCATTTTGTAGAGATCTGTTTTCACTTGTCAAAAAAAAAGCCAAATGAAATTCACTGTGATTCAAAGTTTTAAAGCAATAAAACTTAAGAGACTACTAGACAGGTATATGGAGGAATTTAAGGTGGGGGTTATATGGGAGGCAGGGTTTGAGGGTTGGCACAACAATGTGGGCCGAAGGGCCTGTACTGTGCTGTACTATTCTATGTTCTATGTTTTTATGTTTAAAACATGAAAACCTCCAAGGGGGTGAATACTTTTATAGGCTGCAAATTTGGGAGCATAATCTTGTGGTTTGATGTTCAAAGCAACTTTAAGATAATGTTAAGTTACTACTAGAAGAAATCTTTGACATAGTGGAGCTACTTGGCTAAGAAATTATATTCTTAAATCTGTTCACAAGCATTATACTGTACATTTTCAAAAAGGCAGTGATTTGCAGCAATCTGTATGTGCAGTGATGCAATCAATTAGTTCAATCAATTGAAACGAAAGTGGTAAAAGGACAAAGGAAATTATTGCAAAGGTACTGATTTAGAATATTTCTACATTTAGTAACAGTGGCACAGAAGTGCCGAGTTTAGTGCAACGCTTTATAGTATCAGTGATCGGGGTTAAGTTCCTCCCACCCTCTGTAAGGAGTTTGTATGTTCTCCCCATGACCGCATGGGTTTCCCCTGGTGCATTAGTTTCCTCACGCATTCAAAAGATGTATGGGTTGCGGTTAGTAAGTTGTGGGTATGCTACGTTAGTGTTGGAAGCATGGTGGCCCTTCAAGCACCCACAGCAAATCCTTGTCATGTGGTGTTCATTAATGCAAACAGCTCATTTCACTGTGTCTGCCAATGTTCAGATGTACATGTGACAAACAAAGCTATCTTCCCTCTCTTTAAAGAAGACCATTTAGTGATAGGGGAAACACTAGCAGATTGTGCATATTGTACATGACTTGTTTCCCTTACAAGGACCTCTTTATCAATCTCTGGGCTGGGGTAAACAGTGATTTACAACTCCACCTCTGTCATTTGGACCCAGTGATCATACACGCAGTGTCCCCTTTATTAGGTGCCTCCAGTACTTAAAAAAGTGGTGAATGGGTGTATATTTGCAATCTTCTGTGCCATAGCCCATCCACTTCAATGTTCCATGTGTTTTACATCAGAGCTGCTCCTCAGCACACCACTGTTGTCACTTGAGTTACTGTTGCCTTCCTGTCAGCGTGAGCCGTCTGACTATTGTCCTCCGACCTCGGGCATTAACAAGGTGTTTTCACTCAGAACTGCCACCCACTGGATGTTTTACACTTCTTGCAGTAAACTCTAGAGAATGTTGGGCATGAAACTACTGACTCCAGGAGATTCAAAGTACATTTATTATCGAATTACGTATAAACGATACAACCTCGAAACCTGTCTGCTTATAGGCAGCCACAAAGCAAGAAACCCAAAAGAACCTGATTTTTAAAAAAGAAAGACCACCACCCTATGCACAGAGAAGGGAAAAAAAAAACACAAATCATGGAAATAATAGAAGCAACCAACAGAATTCTGAACCAAATTGAGTTCTTTGATGTGAATCCCAGAGTAGCTGGAGTAGGCCCAAAGCCTTGGTCTCAGTTCAGCATATAGCATGGTAAATCCTCGCAAAGTTCGCAGACACGAGGCGAGAGCAGTTTTACTGCCTCAGCACCAGAGAGAGAGAGGAGTGAACATCGCTGCAGAGCAAGCAAAATCGGCTTGACCCTTGCCTCCAAAGTCTCTTCACACTCTATATACACAGTAATATTCCTGACATAATACACCCTTATGACGTCACACACTTTACATACACGACTTTGGTGGTGTAGGAGTTGGACACTGAGTGGAGCAACTGGAACCCTAAACAAGTGCTCTTCTCTGTCTTGAATGGCATTGAAATTGTTGTGCAGTATATTTAGTCTAAGCTTCACCAGGATAGGAAATATTCCATCATATTGCTGACACATGCCTTGGTATTCATAGAGGCTTTAAGGAACTAGAGGTCCTATTTTCTAAATTTCTAGTCAGGAGTGAGCTCCATACAATAATGAGAAATTCAAAGCCAGCACCACCTGCAGTCAGCAATGATGGAATTTCTGTGATTGTAGTAAAATTGAAAATCTGGTTAGTATTTCATCTTTTACTTGTTGAAGTTTATGTGGTACTAAGATGGTGCTGCAGGTTACATGCCATTTTTCACCCTACGCCAGGATGTCAGCCGATTCCTGTTGCATTGTGTCATGGATAGCTTTATCAGTGAAGAAATTGTTACTGGGACCAAACACTGTAGACTTGTTCACTAGCATCTGTGAGGTTAATATCTATAGTTGTGCAGAATTCTGTACTTCAACTAGTTCACGGCACCTGATAGAAACCTAATTAGATTTATCAGCCGGCCCTGAGTCCTGCTTCATCCTGATTCCAGTACAGCACAATGTAGGTTCAAGGAACAGTAACCCATTCTCTAAATGGGCAGGTTAAACCCCTTCAAGACTCAACAATTTCAGATAAACAGCCTTTTTTAGTTTGAGGTAAAACAGGTCTATTTTGATGGAGGAACATCAGCCTGTTCAGCTTTTCTTTCTCATTGATGCTTTCTGACCTGTCGAGTATTTCTATAATTCTCTTTATCTTGGATTTATAGCCATTTCTTTATTTTAAATCTTATAGTTGATATTTTTCTCCTCCATCATCATACACCTCATTTTCTTGACAGATCAGTCATAATCAACAAACCATCATGACTCTCTCAATCATCACCACAACCTCTTCTGATCCCCCTCTCACAGACATTCCCTCTGTTCTTTCCACACCTACCCCTTCTCTGCTACTTAAAAAATAACACATTTTTGTTTTGTGCTCCCAGTAAGGTCTCCTGTATATCATTGAGACCCACCGTAGATGGGGAGACCACTTTGCTGAGCACCTATGCTCTGTCCGCCTGAAAAAGTGGTATCTCCCAGTGATCACCCATTTTATTTTCACTTCCATTCCCATTCTGACATGTCAGTCCATGGCCTCCTCTACTGAGGTGAGGGAACACTCAGGCTGGAAGATCAACACCTTGTATTCCATCTGGGTTGCCTCCAACCTGATGGCATGGTCATTGATTTTTTGAACTTCTGGTATTTGCCCTCCCTCCTTCACCATTCCCCTTTTCCTTCTCTCCCTTTATCTCCTTGCCTGCCCATCACCTCCCTCTGGTGTTCCTCCCCCTTTCCTTTCTTCCATGGACTTCTGTCCTCTCCTATCAGATTCCCCCTTCTCTAGCCCTGTATCTCTTTTACTAATCAACTTCCCAGCTCTTTACTTCACCCCTCGCCCCTCCCAGTTTCACTTTTAACCTTGTGTTTCTCCCTCCTGTCTCCCTGTAATATTGATGTGACTCGGACATCGCTGTAGATTGAACAACACGTTTATTCACCAGACTTCCATTTTTTATCCTTTTTCCACGTCCTGACATCATACGCACTCTGACGCTACGAATACTCACACAATACATTACATCCCCCTTCTCAAGATTTTTTTTACAACACTGTGAATTACCAAAACGATGCCTCTAGGTATGCCTTTCTTACAGTGCAACAACTATGACATAAACTAAAAAAATCTTACCTTCTTATACTGTATTCTGCATTGTATCTTACAATACTAACAGCAGTGTATTTTCTTTTAATAATGTAGACTAATAAACCTTTTATTTCACACCTTGGAACTTATGACATGTGTGACTTTGTCTCAAACTGTATGTCTAGTCTCTGTATCTAGCTGGAAGTTTGACTTGTCTACCAGACCGTGTGTAATACAACTGTGACTGTGCTTGTCCTTCATCCGTGTCAGTCTCTCGAGTGACCTCTGTGTCTTTGCCGTCTGCATCACTCTTGGTGTCCTTTGTTTCCATGTCTGTATATGTGGAAATGTCCAGTGCATCTGTGCGTGGAAACTCCCTCTCGCCTGTCTTCAGCAGATGTCTCCTGTTCCTCCTGTAGACTCTTCCATCCGGCATGCGAACTATGAATGATCTTGGTTGCTGATGTCTGTTCACAACCACAGCTGGTTGCCAAGTGTCTCCTCTCTGTATTCTGACATTTTCACCTGTATGCAGATCTGGCAGCTGTCTTCTATGTCTGTCATAGTGGCTCTTTTGCTTTATTCGCTTGTACTTTTGCTTGTCATGTACTTGAGCATTACCTTCAGGAGTCAGTAGAGTTGTGGATGTTGGCAGTTTGGACTTCAGACGACATCCCATCAACAGCTGTGCAGGAAAGAACCCCACACCCTCAATCGGTGTGTTGCGGTATTCAAGCAGAGCAATGTAAGGGTCACTGTTGCTGCTATGTGCCTTCTTAAGCATGTTCTTGACAGTTTGTACAGCTCTCTCTGCTTGTCCATTAGACTGAGCGTGCCCTGGACTGGAAGTAACATGTTGAAATTCCCAGTTTTCTGAGAACCCTCTGAACCCACCACTGGCATATTGTGGACCATTGTCACTAACGACTATATCTGGAATGCCATGTCTTGCGAATGTCGACTTTATTGTGGTAATGACACCTCGACTGGACGTGTTACTTAACTTGGTGATCTCCGGATATTTTGAATAGTAATCCACACAAAGCAGATATTCTATACAATTGTACTGAAAGAGATCTGTGCCAATCTTCTCCCATGGTCTTCCTGGTAGTGGGTGGGGAAGCAGAGGCTCTCTTGGATTGCTGTTTTTGTTTTAATTACAGACAGCACACTGAGACACAATGTCCTCTATCTGAGTTGACATGCCTGGCCAATAGAGAATGTCCCTTGCTCTTTCTTTACATTTCACTATCCCTAGGTGTGACTCATGAATTCTGTTGAGCATTAACTGTCTCATTTGGTTTGGTACGATGAGTTTTGCCGTTTTGAACATTAGTCCTGATGCATAGCTGATTTTCTCTTTAAATGTCCATTGTTTCTGCTTTTCCTTTGGAACATCTTTTCTTTCTGCTGGCCATCCATTTATTGTAATGTCTCTTAGCATTTGCATTTCAGGATCATCTGCAGTCGCTTTCCTGAACATGTTCAACTTCTCCTCAGGGATGGGTAGCTGAGGTTCAACCCAGTTGACCTCCAGCTCTCTTCCTAGCAACTCTTCCTTTTGCTCTTTGAGGTAAGCACAGCTCAAAGCATCAGTGATGTGCAGTTCTTTTCCTGCCTTATATGTGACTGTGAGAGTGTACCTCTGTAGCCTGAGAAGCATCCTTTGCAGCCTCATAGGAGCTTGGTGGAGTGGCTTTTTGAAGATGCTTTCAAGTAGTTTGTGATCACTCTCAACCTGGATTTCTTTGCCATATACATATTGGTGGAACTTCTCACACCCATAACCTATGGCGAGTAATTCCTTCTTGATTTGAGCATATCGGCGTTGGCAGTCCGTAAGTGCTCATGATCTGTACACCACAGGCCTCCCATCCTGCAGTATAACAGCTCCTATTCCTTCCGAACTGGCATCCACAGACATCGTCACTGGTTTATTGACATCATAGAACTTGAGTGCTGGTGCATTGGTAACCAACTGCTTCAATGTGTCAAAACTTTTCTTTTGTTTGTCTTCCCAATGCCATTCAGTGTTGCTCTCTAGTAGCTTTTGGAGTGGAGCACTGACCTCTGATAAGTTGGGAATGAATTTGGCAAGATACTGTATCATGCCCATGAACCTCAATGGTTCTTGCTTGTCTTTGGGTGGTGGTAGCTCTACCACTGCTCTGCCTTTTCACCATCTGGTTTTAGCCCATCAGCACTGAGCATATGACCTATGTATTTGATCTCTGTAGTTCTGATCTTACATTTACTTTTGTTCAGTTTTAGGTTGTACTCACATGCTCTCTCCAGGAGCTTCCTCAGTCTCTGATCATGTTCCTCAATTGTGTCACCCCATATCAGCAAATCATCAATGATGTTGACCACCCCGTCTAGGTCTTCAATCATTTGTGCCACGGATCTCTGGAATACCTCTGATGCAGAGGAAATTCCAAAGGGTAGACGCAGGAAACGATATCTCCCTATGGGCATGTTGAAAATGCATAATTTTGAACTTTCTTCATCCAGCTTGAGCTGCCAGAGGCCTTGATTTGCATCTAATACTGAAAAGTATTTTGCCTTAGGCATGCGGGAGACAACCTCTTCAACAGTGAGCAGCAGATAGAGCTCTCTTTTGATGGCTTGGTTGAGGTCTTGTGGATCCATGCATATCCTCATCTTTTTTCTGTGACCATTGCCACCATACTATTCGCCCAGTCGGTCGGTTCTATTTGTCTTGTTATGACTCCCATCTGTTCCATCCTGTGTAGCTCCTCCACTACTCGATCCCTGGGAGCTACTGGAATCTTTCTCGGGGCATGCACGACTGGTGCAATAGTTGGATCAATCTTGATATGGTGTTTCCCTGGTAAACATCCTAATCCAGAAAACAAGTCATCAAAGTCTTTGAGAATGTCATTTTCTTTTTCAACACCATAGATTCGCTTCACCAGGCCTAGCTTTGTGCATGTTGCTTTGTCCAGTATTGCTGAAACATGTTGCTGTACTATTTCAAACTCGATCTTGTATTTTTGACCTTTGTACACACAGGTGAATGCTTTTTTGCCCAGTGGCGCTGTCTTGTGGCCGAAATATGCAACAAGCTTGCAGGTCGGTTTTTCCAGTCTTCCTCTGATGTCCAGTGAGTTGAATGTTTCTGCCGACATTACATTGCACTTTGCCCCAGTGTCAAGCTTAAATGTCACTTTCCTCCTGTTTATTATCAGATCTTGGGTCCAATCATCTTCATCCTCCATCTCTGCATTGTCAATATTCTTGATGCATACCTCCTGTTCCACTTCAACTGTGCCAATGAACGTCACTGTTGCCCTCACTCTGTTCCACAGCATGCACTTTCCTTGTGTGCTCCTTTGATTTGCACATCTTTGCAAAGTGATTTCTTTTCTGGCAATAACTTGTATGTCTGACCAAAGGCTGGGCATTTTCTGTATCCATGTTTATAGCCACACCTGTTGCAATGAACTTCCTTTTGATCATCCTGTGAGCTGGCTTTGTCCTACTTTTGTCAGTTTTCACAGTTTTTATTTTGTGCACTTCAATCTCTTCATTGAGCACTTTAACCTGACTTGATGTGATCTCGCTGGCACGGCAAACATCAATCGCCTTTTCTGATGTAAGATCCACCTCTCTCAATAGCCTGCCTCTCACTTGATCATCTCGTATGCCGCATACAATCCTGTCACGTATTAAAGAACCATGCAGTTGTCCGAACTCACAGTCTTTTGCCTTGCTCTTCAAATCTGTTACGTAGGCGTCTATGATCTCCGTTGGTCCTTGAGCCCTCGTGAAAAACCACTGTCGGATGTACAGTAGGTTTTTTCTCGGTTCGCGGTAATCTTGAAACTTTTTTTTCAACACTTCACTTTTATCTTGCTCATCATCTTGGAAGACAAACGTGTTGCAAACCTTTATTGCCTCTTCTCTCGCCACATGCAGAAACATGTCACATTGCACTTTCTCCGTTTTTTCAGCCATGCCGCTAGCGGTGCAAAACAGCTCAAACTTCTGGATCCATATTTTCCAGTTTTCAGCAAGATTACCTTGTAGGCTTAAACTTGACGGTGTCTGTAACTGTGACATCTTTTACGTGTCTTCTCTTCCTTTTTATTTTTTGCGTTTTCTTCTGACACCATGTAATATTGATGTGACTCGGACACCGCTGTAGATTGAACAACCACGTTTATTCACCAGACTTCCATTTTTTATACTTTCTCCATGTCCTGACATCATATGCACTCTGACACTATGAATACACACACAATACATTACACTCCCCACCTTCTGACTCTTCATCATTTTTTCTTCAATCCTGATGAAAGGTCTCGCCCAGAACGTTGACTGCACCTTTTTCCATAGATGCTGCCTGGACTGCTGAGTTCCACAAGCATGTTGTGTAAAGTTTTGTTTTTTGTTCTACTTCTGATGAACATCATCAATTTGTAACAATACCTTTGTTTCTCCCTTCACAGGTACTAACTGAGATTTTCCAGCTTTTCTTGCTTTTATTACAGTTGGATCACTGGTTCAGCAAATCTTGTGAAAAAGAAGTAGATTGATGGAAGGAAATATTTTAGGATTAAAATTAACCAGCAAGTTTGAAATATTCATCAAGTTTATTAGCATTTGAAAATAAGTTAACATTGAAAGGATATTGCATATTGAAAAATTACAGATAGCTGGCAGCAGTATAGAAGGCATCAATTCAAGTAAATGGAACTGGTGAAGTTGCAAATCACAAAAGCAAAGCCTTAGTGGTTTATAAGCATTAGTGAAGTGCAAGATACAATTACTGTCTTCAACTACTGTAGAACATCTGTTAATCCCTAAAGTATTCCATCTGTATATTTTTGAATGTTAATTTTTGATGGTTGTGCAGCAGTCACTGGCTCCGCTCAGTGAAGTTTGCATGACATAGATAATTAAGCTACATAAAAGCTAAGGGCACATGGCAGTCTGTAATTGAGTACATACATTCAGCTTTGATGTGATAACATGATTGGGAGACAGATGATTTTAATCCATTTGATTTTCTTGATCCATTAGGGTTAATTATATCAATGCTGATGACCTTCACAGCATAAAGTGTATCAGCTGGCCAGCTAATTGTCTTCTCTAACAGACTCATTGGCAAAGTCTAGTTCTGGTGATTCTGTCAGGTAAAGCAGACAATCGAGTTGGCAGTCATTGAAAATAGTAACAGGTGGGTAGGAGACAGGAATGTTTTCCTGGGTGTAAAATGATAGAAAGGACTGTTTGGATTATGGAGATGTAGGTGACTGTAGCAGCTGGAATCTGGAGTAACAAGCAATCTGCTGGATGAACTCAGTGGCTTGAGCAGCAGTTGTGGGATGTGTTTCAATTTGTAACATCGGCATTTTCTTTCCTTCCACATGCAGAGCTCCTCCAGAAGATGCTTTCTGTGACTTTTTGGTTTATTTAGGATGCTGTAGTGCTTTTGTTCTTTTGTGGTGTTGGATTCAGTTTTAGGGCCAGTGATGGACATAACAGATGGGGCATAACGGTAAGTGCCCTAATCAAAAGGCTGTAAATCTTTGGAATTATTTACTCCAGAAAGTTGTGGTTGTTCCATCATTGTGTACTCCAAGAGAATCAAAAGTGATAATAGGAATATGGTGAGGGACAAGCATTGATGGACCAAATACTCAGCCTTGTTCTGCTCTAATTTCTTTTTCATATTTTGTTTATTTCCAATAAAAATTTGAAGACCAAGAATTATTGAAACTTTGGCTTTAAATCAGTTAATTTGTAATTGGGTAAGTCAAACCCTATACTTTTTATATACATAAAAAAAAAATATTTTTGGGACTGTTTCCATATGTGTTCTGATCCCTGCACCCACTTCAAGTAATCAAAGCTATTACAAGACTGGAAACAGCCTGAAGGAAAACTAGCACTGGAACCTTTGTATTAAATACATGCATATGTCTTAAGATAATCCCAATTAAAACATCACCTTCTCCAGCAACATTGCTACTTCCATTAACTTCAATGGGATCCCACTAAGAGCCATGTCTTCCCCTCTTTCTACATTCCACTCCACGTGGGATTCCCTGGTATACTCATTTCTCTCTATTCAACCCCTGTGTCTCCTGGTATTCTCCCCTGCTCTTCTAAGAGGGGTAATACTTGTCCCTACACTTCTCTCACATCATCATTCAGAACCCTAAACAAATCCTCCAGGTTGATTACATTTTGTGATTGTGACGTGACCCTTTCCATATTGAGATGGAGTGTAGATGAGATGATCATTTTGCAGAGCACCTGCACTGTTTCCAAAGGCATTTGTGAACAACTGATTTCATTTCACTATAATTCTCCTCTCCATTCACACATTGTCCTGTCTCTCCTCAGACTTGTCCACTGTCGTGGTGAGGACAAACACAATGTAGAAGAACATAATCTCTTACTCTGCTTGTAGCCCATAATGAATTTTCCAATTTCAAATACTGTATTTTTCATGTGTTTCTTTTCAAAACCTTCATCTATTCATCCTTCTCTCCCTGTGTTTTATCTTCCCTGTCCTCATTCCCCTGAACTCCACATACAAACTCAATGTGGATTGTTGATTATACTTCACTGTCACAAATGTCAATCCTACAGGAGTTGCCTTTCCCTCCAGTATGCGTTCTTAGCTAGAATCCTGTAGGCTTCAGTTTAGTATCTCTGAAATGGCATTCAAACTCATTTTGTGAAATGACTGAAACAGCTGAGCCAGTGTCCAATGTCATTTGAACTAAGTAGCCTTTCAATTCCGATGTAAGCCATATTGCATGTCTCTTTAGTTTTTCGTATTACGAATCTCAAGACTACTCAGTCCTTTCTCACGCTCATCATTATCAGATGTTTTCATCAACAGCAATGAAACAACTATCTAACAATGGAATCCCCTACCATTGCAGCATTCCTCTTCTCCCCTTTCCCTTCTGACCCTGTGCCTGTCACTGAGACCTAGACACTGCAGCTATCCCTGATCGTTTCCCACTCCTCCAACAGTACCCAAAGTGGTATACTTGTTACTGAGGGGAGCATCCATATGGATACGCTACACTACCAGGCTCTTCCGGCTGTCACCCAGCTACCTGCCTCCTGCAACTTATTTAATTATTTATTGAGATACAAGGTGGAGTAGGCCCTTCCCGTCCTTTAAGCTGCACCATCCAGCAATTGCCCATTTAACCCTAGCCTAATCATGGAACAACTTGCAATGACCAATTAATCTACCAACTGGTATGTCTTCGGACTGTGGGAGGAAACTGGAGCAAACCACATGGAAACCAATGTACAAACTCTTTATAGGCAGTGGTGGGAATTGAACCCGGGTCACTGGTATTGTAAAGCATTGTGCTAACTACTATGCTGCGATGCCACCCCACTTTACAGTGACTACCTCCCTGTAGCTCTTATCTATCACCTCCTCATTCTCCCATATAACTTGAAGGTCATCCATCTGCAGCTCCATTTCCCTAACATGGGTTGTAAGGAGCTGCAGCTGGATGCAAGTTATGCAGATGTAGTTATAAGGGAGACTGGAGGTCTCCCAGAGTTCTCATATCTCTCACAAAGAACATACCGCCTACACTGGACTCATTCTCACCACACTAGCTATGTACTAACAGACAAAGAATGATGAACATATAACAAAAACTTACCTGGCCTTTGCCACTTAACATAGAAACATAGAAAACCTACAGAACAACACAGGCCCTTTGGCCCACAATGCTGTGCTGAACATGTACTTACTTTAGAACTCATGTAGGGTTACCCATAGCTCTCTATTTTCTAAGCTCCATGTACCTATCCAGGAGTCGCTTAAAAGACCCTGTCTATCTGCTTCCACCACTGTCACCGGCAGCCCATTCCATGCACTCACCACTCTCTGAGTAAAAAACTTACCCCTGACATCTCCTCTGTACCTACTTCCAAGCACCTTAAAACTGTGCCCTCTCCTGTTAGCCATTTCAGCCCAGGGAAAAAGCCTCTGACTATCCACACAATCAATGCCTGTCATCATCTTATACACCTCTATCAGGTCACCTGTTATCCTCCGTCCCTCCAAGGAGAAAAGGCAGAGTTCACTCAACTTATTCTCATAAGGCATGCTCCCCAATCCAGGCAACATCCTTGTAAATCTCCCCTGCACCCTTTCTATGGTTTCCATATCCTTCCTGCAGTGAGGTGACAAAAACTGGGCACAGTACTCCAAATGGTGTCTGACCGGGGTCCAAGATAGCTGCAACATCAAATCTTGGCTCTTAAACTCAATCCCATGGTTGATGAAGGCCAATGCACCATATGCCTTCTTAACCACAGAGTCAACCTGCAGAGCAGCTTTGAGTGACCTATGGACTTGGACCCAAGATCCCTCAATTCCTCCACACTGCCAAGAGTCTTACCATTAATAGAATATTCTGCTGTCATACTTGACCTACCAAAATGAACTATCTCACGCTTATCTGGTTGAACTCCATCTGCCAGTTTTCAGCCTAGTTTTGCACCCTATCAATGTCCCATTGTAACCTCTGACAGCCTTCCACACTATCTACAACACCTCCAACCCTTGTGTCATCAGCAAACTTACTAACCCATCCCTCCACTTCTTCATCCAGATCATTTATAAAAATCACAAAGAGTAGGGGTCCCAGAACAGATCCCTGAGGCACACCACTGGTCACGGACCTCCATGCTGAATATGACCCATCTACAACCACTCTTTGCCTTCTGTGAGCAAGCCAATTTTGGATCCAAAAAGCAAGGTCTCATGCCTCCTTACTTTCTCAATAAGCCTTGCATGGGGTACCTTATCAAATACCTTGCTGAAATCCATATACACTACATCTACTGCTCTATCTTCATCAATGTGTTTAGTCACATCCTCAAAAAATTCAGTCAGGCTCGTAAGGCATGACGTGCCTTTGACAAAGGCATGCTGACTATTCCTAATCATATTATGCCTCTCCAAATGTTCATAAATCTTGCCTCTCAGGATCTTCTCCATCAACTTACCAACAATTCTTGCCCAGGTCTCTTGGGAGGGGATAGGAAGAGTTTCCATGGGAGATGAAACCAATACAGGTAAGCATGTGGGTTTTGGGCAGATGGATCTGGTAGGGGGATGGGAAGGTGTGTGGAGTAAATAAGTCTGGGGGCCCTTTCTCATAGGCTGCTGGTGACATGTGGTGTTCAACAGGGGTCAGTGTTGGGAGCACTTTTTTCATGTTTAATGTCAATGATTTAGATGACAGAATTGATGGCTTTGTGGCTAACTTTGTGGATGATACAAAGTAAGATGGAGGGGCAGGTAGTGTTGAGGAAGCAGGGAGTCTGCAGAAGAACTTAGATAAATTAAGAGAATGAGCTAAGTGGTAGATGGAATACAGTGTTGGAAACTGTGCAGTCATACACTTTGGTAGCAGGAATAAAGGTGTAGACTATTTTTTAAATGAGGGAAAAAGTCAAAATTGGAGGTGCAAACGATCTTGGGAGTCCTTGTCCGGGATTCCCTAAAGATTACCTTTCAAGTAGAGTCTGTGGTAAGGAAGACAGATGCAATGTTTGCATTCATTTTTAGGAGAACTAGAATATAAAACCGAGGAATTGATCCTGAGGTTTTATAAGGCATTGGTTAGATCACACAGAGTACCGTGAGCAGCTTTGGGACCCTTTGGGTATATTAAAAGTAGAGGTCGATAGATTCCTGATTAGTAAGGGATTCAAACGTTATGGGGAGAAGGTAGTTTAATATGGTTGAGAGGGATAATAAATCAGTCACGACTGAAAGATTGGAGAAGACTCTGGGCTAAATGTACTAATTCTGTTCCTGTGGTCTCCCCCACTTACATTACTTAGAAACATAGGAAATAGGTGCAGGAGTAGGCCATTCGGCCCTTCGAGCCTGCACTGCCATTCAATATGATCATGGCTGATCATCCAACTCAGAACCCTGTACCTGCCTTCTCTCCATACCCCCTGATCCCTTTAGCCACAAGGGCCATATCTAACTCCCTCTTAAATATAGCCAATGAACTGGCCTCAACTGTTTCCTGTGGCAGAGAATTCCACAGATTCACCACTCCCTGTGTGAAGAAGTTTTTCCTAATCTCAGTCCTAAAAGGCTTCCCCTTTATCCTCAAACTGTGACCCCTCATTCTGGACTTCCCCAACATCGGGAACAATCTTCCTGCATCTAGCCTGTCCAATCCTTTTAGAATTTTATACGTTTCAATAAGATCCCCCCTCAATCCTCTAAATTCCAGAGAGTATAAGCCTAGCTGATCCAGTCTTTCATCATATGAAAGTCCTGCCATCCCAGGAATCAATCTGGTGAACCTTTTTTATACTCCCTCTATGGCAAGAATGTCTTTTCTCAGATTAGGGGACCAAAAGTGCACACAATACTCCAGGTGTGGTCTCACCAATGCCTTGTACAACTGCAGTAGTACCTCCCTGCTCCTGTACTTGAATCCTCTTGCTATGAATGCCAGCATACCATTCGTCTTTTTCACCGCCTGCTGTACCTGCATGCCTGGTACAGCAATCAATGCCATCAATGACTGGTGTACAATGACACCCAGGTCTCGTTGCACCTCCCCTTTTCCTAATTGGCCACCATCAGAATATAATCTGTTTTCCTGTTCTTGCCACCAAAGTGGATAACCTCACATTTATTCACATTAAATTGCATCTGCCATGAATTTGCCCACTCACCTAACCTATCCAAGTCACCCTGCATCCTCTTAGCATCCTCCTCACAGCTAACACTGCCGCCTAGCTTCATGTCATGCGCAAACTTGGAGATGCTGCATTTAATTCCCTCGTCTAAGTCATTAATATATATTGTAAACAACTGGGGTCCCAGCACTGAGCCTTGCGGTACCTCACTAGTCACTGCCTGCCATTCTGAAAAGGTCCCGTTTATTCCCACTCTTTGCTTCCTGTCTGCCAACCAATTCTCTATCCACATCAATACCATACCCCCAATACCATGTGCTGTAAGTTTGCACACTAATCTCCTGTGTGGGACCTTGTCAATTTTGAAAATCCAAATATACCACATCCACTGGTTCTCCCCTATCCACTCTACTAGTTGCATCTTCAAAAAATTCGATGAGATTCGTCAGACATGATTTTCCTTTCACAAATCCATGCTGACTTTGCCCGATGATTTCACCACTTTCCAAATGTGCTGTTATCACATCTTTGATAACTGATTCTAGCATTTTTCCCCACCACCGATGTCAGGCTTACCGGTCTATAATTCCCCAGTTTCTCTCTCCCTCCTTTTTTAAAAAGTGGCGTTACATTAGCCACCCTCTAATCCTCAGGAACTAATCCAGAATCTAAAGAGTTTTGAAAAATTACCACTAATGCTAAAATCTTGGGCTAAATTCCTTAAGCACTCTGGGATGCAGACCATCTGGCCCTGGGGATTTATCTGCCTTTAATCCCTTCAATTTACCTAACACCACTTCCCTACTAATATGTATTTCCCTCTGTTCCTCCATCTCACTAGATCCTCGGTCCCCTACTATTTCCAGAAGATTATTTATGTCCTCCTTGGTGAAGACAGAACCAAAGTAGTTATTCAATTGGTCTTCCATGTCCTTGTTCCCCATGATCAATTCACCTGTTTCTGACTGTAAGACACCTACATTTGTCTTAACCAGTCTTTTTCTTTAACATATCTATAAAAGCTTTTACATCAGTTTTTATGTTCCCTGCTAGCTTTCTCTCATAATCTCTTTTCCCTTTCCTAATTAAGCTCTTTGTTCTCCTCTGCAGGACTCTGAATTTCTCCCAGTCCTCAGGTGTACTGCTTTTTCTGGCTAATTTGTATGTTTCTTCTTTGGAATTGATACTATCCCTAATTTCCCTTGTCAGCCACAGGTGCACTACCTTCCCTGGTTTATTCTGTTGCCAAACTGGGATGAACAATTGTTGTAGTTCATCCATGCGATCTTTAAATCTTGCCATTGCATTTCCACCGTCAACTCTTTAAGTATCATTTGCCAGTCTATCTTCGCTAATTCACGTCTCTTACCTTCAAAGTTTCCCTTCTTTAAGTTCAGAACCTTTGTTTCTGAATTAACTATATCACTCTCCATCTTAATGAATTCCATCATATTATGGTCACTCTTACCCAAGGGGCCTCTCACGACAAGATTGCTAACTAACCCTTCCTCATTGCTCAATACCCAGTCTAGAATGGCCTGCTCTCTAGTTGGTTCCTCAACATGTTGGTTCAGAAAACCATCCCGCATACATTCCAAGAAATTCTCTTCCTCAGCACTCTTACCAATTTGGTTCACCCAATCTATATGTAGATTGAAGTGACCCATTATAACTGCTGTTCCTTTATTGCACACATATCTAATTTCCTGTTGAATGCCATCCCCAACCTCACTACTACTGTTAGGTGGCCTGTACACAACTCCCACCACTTGTTTCTCTTTTTGTAATGTTTCCACCTGTAACCTTTCAGCTTCTCTCTCTGACTCTGTCTCTCTCTACATTACCACTCCTCTTTTCCTTTGATACCGGATGCATCTGCTCAGCATTTATCCTCATCTGGTTCTACCAATCACCTAGTAGACTTTGTCTCACCTCACCCTCTCCTTCTCAAGTCAATTATCTCTCTCCTCTATATTCTCAATCCTGACGTGGAGTTTCAAACCAAAATGTTGAACATTTCTTTGCCTCCACATGTTGTTTGATCAGCAGTTTATTTTACTGCTCTAGATACCACCATTTACAGTCTTGTGTGTCTCACGTCCCCCGTCTACCCATGCAATGAAAGCATAAGAGGATCTATCTGATAACTAATGAAAGAATGCAACAAAGGCATTGCTTTTCATTTTTGTTTACAGTACAAAAACATATCCAATGCATATCAATATAGCCAGTTCATTGGCTATATTTAAGAGGGAGTTAGATATGGCCCTTGTGGCTACGGGGGTCAGGGGGTATGGAGGGAAGGCTGGGGCGGTGTTCTGAGTTGGATGATCAGCCATGATCATAATAAATGGTGGTGCAGGCTCGAAGGGCCAAATGGCCTACTCCTGCACCTATTTTCTATACATAAAATGCTGGAGGAACTCAGCAGGAAAGGCTGCATGTTTGGAAAAGAGTAAATGGTTGCTGTTTCAGGGAGATGGATTCTGGAGAAGGGTCTGAGCCTAAAACGTCGACTGTTCACTCTTTTCCATAGATGCTGCCTGGCCTGCTGAGTTCCTCCAGCATCTTATGTGTGTTGCTTGGATTTCCAGCATCTGCAGATGTTCTCTTGTTTCTAATCCACATCACACCTCCACATTCACGAGATGCCACTATTCTGCTAGTCTGTCCTCTAACGGTACTACATAAAACATTACAGCACAGGACAGAGCTTTCAACTTAAGATCTTTAACCTACTCGAAAATCAATCTAACTCTTCCCTACTGCTTAGCGCTCCACTTTTGTAACATTCATGTCCCTATCTACTGCTTACAAAAAACGTAATCCTATCTTCTGGAAGTATTGCAGAATAAATACAAATATATGGAAATTCTGCAAGTATCATGGTGCTCTGCTCCACAGAGAAACCAGTCACCAGTCACCACCACGGTAACCCGACTCCTCCATAGCCTGCTGGTCCTGTCATTAGATCCTGCAGGGATTTTTTCTCCTATGACTTCCTTCTGTGCTAGGGGCTGCTTTTGGTAGTGACTGGTAGTCTTTGGACTGCTCAATCCTTACTGTTCACCTGGTTGCAAACTGTCATCTTCGACACAGCATGGTTCAGCAGCTGACAATCAAGACCCAGAGTTAATATTAAACATGACTTCAACTCAGCCTCTCAGGTAGGAGTATCATCCACACATACTCTCTCCAACCTTGATTTAATCTATTCCTGCAGTCAATGACAGTTAAGAGACACTGAAACTATACATACAAATTTCACGTTGCTCATGACCATACTAAATATCTGCATAATGAATAGAAAGCTTTGTTTGATAGTTAACAATGAGATTTAGAAAACACAGATTGGCAAATAATGTGCTTTTGCTGGTTTTGTTAGGCAATTCCCATGATAATATATCAGTTAAGTACATGGTAGTAGTGCTTCAGTAAGCAGTTCCCACCATCTCCTGTTAGTAAACACACATTATTCTTTATTTAAGTGCTTGAGCCTATTTGCTGTGTAGCATTGAGAATTATTTTCAGATAAATCATTTTTTCTTGTTATTTTCACTTTCCATCAACAAGCAACCACTGAATGAGAACAGTGAGCAGCTGCTATGGATGTTGTTCTGAGTTGATCACATAGAGTGGAGCTTTAAAAGTGCAAAGTGACATGCAGTTTTTTATATCATTGCCATGAGTGTGCAAGGTGCGGTCTGAACTCGGCGGGCAGGGTGCGGTCTGAACTCGGCGGGCAGGGTGCGGTCTGAACTCGGCGGGCAGGGTGCTGTCTGAACTCGGCGGGCAGGGTGCGGTCTGAACTCGGCGGGCAGGGTGCGGTCTGAACTCGGCGGGCAGGGTGCGGTCTGAACTCGGCGGGCAGGGTGCGGTCTGAACTCGGCGGGCAGGGTGCTGTCTGAACTCGGCGGGCAGGGTGCGGTCTGAACTCGGCGGGCAGGGTGCGGTCTGAACTCGGCGGGCAGGGTGCTGTCTGAACTCGGCGGGCAGGGTGCGGTCTGAACTCGGCGGGCAGGGTGCGGTCTGAACTCGGCGGGCAAGGTGCGGTCTGAACTCGGCGGGCAGGGTGCTGTCTGAACTCGGCGGGCAGGGTGCTGTCTGAACTCGGCGGGCAGGGTGCTGTCTGAACTCGGCGGGCAGGGTGCGGTCTGAACTCGGCGGGCAGGGTGCGGTCTGAACTCGGCGGGCAGGGTGCGGTCTGAACTCCGCGGGCAGGGTGCGGTCTGAACTCAGTATGCACTCAGAAGCTGTGAGTTACATCACTGCTATTGTGGATCAAAAATGGGTTAATCTGAGCTCCATGAAAGTGAGAACTTCCAAAATATAGACTCTTTGGCCTCCAACTAGAAACACAATGATTTATTTTATTTTAGTAGGGATGTTGTGAGGTGTTCCTTCTAAAATTATTGTACTAATAATAACATCAGGATTAGGCATTCCAATTAGTCCTCTTTCTACGAGATAGACTGCATTGCCATGGTTGATGACAGATAGATAGTGGATGGGCGTTCATCCGAAGCATCTGCAAACTCGTTGCCATCCTGCCCTTGTCAACATTGTTCTTGACAGGTTGGGGAAAGAGGTTAAACAGATGAATTTCATACTCCAGTATAACATCTCTTTGCCTCATTAAAATATTCTGTCCGGCATATGCATTAAATTTGTCATTTACACCTGAGCTATCTGTCGATTTTCATCTTCAACTGTGTGTAAGTGAATGTTTATGGATCTGTTTTTCTCCTTTCTATTTGGGTATTGAATATTTTTGTTACCTTTTATTATTCCCTAATTGTATACTACAATACTTTGCTCGCCAAGTCCCACTTTCTACTTGGTTTGTTTGTTTATTTAGAGAGATGTGTGGAGCAGGCCATTCTGGCCGAACTGCCCGTTTAACTCCAGCCTAGTGACAGGGCAGTTCACAATGACCAGTTAACCTACTAACCAGCACATCTGTTATTTGCCATTAAAATAAATTATCTGCATTTTACAGTTGTTGAGACAGCTTTTCATTGCCCTGGATACAGTGTATGAATAGCATTTGTCAAATAACAATAACAGTAAAAATGCACTGTCAGGAAATATGGAGGAGCTTTGACCCAAAAACAGAGCAGCAGAGACAATTCAGTAATGAACAACAACTTTAATAATAGGCTGAAAAAAGTAACAAGCCACGAGGGAGCCACAGAATGGGAGAGGACAGATAGTGAACCCCACAGACATTAAGGTTACTGAAGGCTAGGTGCAACTGGATGAGGCTGGCTGGTTCGATGAGTGAACAAGGGCTGTGGATGAAAGCTGGGTTTAAGTAGGCTGCAGGGTAATGAGTGAGAAATATGCAGCAGTGCACTCCTATTTACTAGGTGGAGGACTCAGATTTACCTGCCTGTGGAGGATTGACAACACCTCCTCACCCCTCCCCGCCTTCTGTGTCCATCACCTGGTTGCTCAGGATGATCTGGATGGGTTGAGTAGAACTTCATGATGAGCAATGGATCTCGGATTAAATTGGATGGCATCCAAGACCTCTCCTTCAAGCAACACCCTTCTCAGTCAACCAGATACTGCGTCCCCTGTCCACAATGATGTTAACCCATCAACCGGTGAATTTTGTACACTGTACCACCTTTCACCAAACCATCCTAGATTCCAGAGATGAAGGCTTGGGTGGGTTGAGTGGCCCATGCTCAACGGGCTTGCAGCTGAACATGTAGAAGGTAGGTGTGATCCTGATGGACAGCGGCAGCTTGAAACAGTAAGTGACTGGATTGATGCAATGGGTAGTCTGAAAGGGATCAGTGAACCCGGGTGAGAGCATGCAGGAATTGATGCACGGCAGCAGATCTCGGGTGGACAACTAGACACAATCCCCAGGCTGGAGTAGTCTGCTTAGTTACTGCTGGCTGTTAGCCTGGTTGCAGTTGGCAACTGGGAGGTCTCTCCATGCCCTTTGCAGCTGCAAACCAGGGCCCTGGTGGATGGGATATCCATCATTGGCTCCTTCATGGGAACAACAGATGTTGGTAGCCATGAAAACTTTGAAGGGTGATATACTTGTGGCAGTGCAGGTGTGCGGATTGTTGAACAGCTAAGTACAGAGCAGAGGTGATAATGAATTGCAGAAACTTCTCCACCTGCTGACTGGCTCTTTTTGACTGACCTCTGGCCTGCAGATGATAAACTCATTGAGGTGCAGAGGAGAGAGCAGATGGATCGCTAGAAGTGGGAGATGAATTGTGAACTCTGTCCAAACACAATGTCCTGGTTAGTTAGGAAAATTCAGTCGCTAGGTATACATGGAGAGGTGGTAAATTGGATTAGACATTGGCTCGATGGAAGAAGCCAGAGAGTGGTGGTAGAGAATTGCTTCTCCGAGTGGAGGCCTATGACTAGTGGTGTGCCACAGGGATCAGTGCTGGGTCCATTGTTATTTGTCATCTATATCAATGATCTGGATGATAATGTGGTAAATTGGATCAGCAAATTTGCTGATGATACAGATTGGAGGTATAGTAGACAGTGAGGAAGGTTTTCAGAGCCTGCAGAGGGACTTGGACCAGCTGGAAAAATGGGCTGAAAAATGGCAGATGGAGTTTAATACAGACAAGTGTGAGGTATTGCACATTGGAAGGAGAAACCAAGGTAGAACACACAGGGTTAATGGTAAGGCACTGAGGAGTGCAGTGGAACAGAGGGATCTGGGAATACAGATACAAAATTCCTTAAAAGTGGCATCACAGGAAGATAGGGTCGTAAAGAGAGCTTTTGGTACATTGGCCTTTATTAATCAAAGTATTGAGTATAAGAGATGGAATGTTATGATGAAGTTGTAGAAGGCATTGGTGAGGCTGAATCTGGAGTATTGTGTTCAGTTTTGGTCACCAAATTACAGGAAGAATATAAATAAGGTTGAAAGAGTGCAGAGAAGGCTTACAAGGATGTTGCCAGGACTTGAGAAACTCAGTTACAGAGAAAGGTTGAATAGGTTAGGACTTTATTCCCTGGAGCGTAGAAGAATGAGGGGAGATTTGATAGAGGTATATAAAATTATGATGGGTATAGATAGAATGAATGCAAGCAGGCTTTTTCCACTGAGGCAAGGGGAGAAAAAAACTAGAGGACATGGGTTAAGGGTGAGGGGGGGAAAGTTTAAAGGGAACATTAGGGGGGGCTTCTTCACACAGAGAGTGGTGGGAGTATGGAATGAGCTGCCAGATGAGGTGGTAAATGCAGGTTCTTTTTTAACATTTAAGAATAAATTGGACAGATACATGGATGGGACGTGTATGGAGGGATATGGTCCGCGTGCAGGTCAGTGGGACTAGGCAGAAAATGGTTCGGCACAGCCAAGAAGGGCCAAAAGACCTGTTTCTGTGCTGTAGTTTCTATGGTCTCTTCCTCCAAGGCCCATTTAGTGGTGAGTAAGTTCCTGTCTCCATAATGGCACTGTGTATCATGCTGTCTGCAATATCCACGGTCGACCTAGACCAACAGAGGGCCTCACTCATCACCTGGAGCTCATTCTTCTCCATGGGATGGTTCTTTGGTGTTAGAATCATCTTGCTTGATCCTCTGCATGCACAGATTGGGTGGATGGTGTCACGCGCTCAGCAGGTAGAGAGTCCAGGCACTGGGCTGGTTCAAGTCTAAACCTGGCCCAACGTTGACGGCCTTCTTTTGTACACTTTCTTAAACATTTTCATTTAATTTACTGAAGTTTCAAATGACCAATATGAAACTTCTACTAAAGTAAATTTTCTTACAAGTTTAGAGATCAGGTAGGTTAATAGAATACATGAGAAAAGTAAGGTTTGAAATGCACGTGCAGCTGCGTAAGTGAATTACATGTCTCAATTTATTTGATTCTTTTTAGGTGAGTAAATTAAATATTAAAACATATTTAAATGCTAAATATTCTGTAATGCTCTCATTAATGTTTCTACTGTTATGCTGTAGATATCTCATTTTAGCAGCTTCTGTAAAAGCAGTGTGTCCTGCTGGCAGAATGTTTTGGTTTTGGCTAAATAATGCTCAATTTAGGAGTGTTGTTTCAGCCAGTCAGTGGAATTGGGAGAAGGTTCTGGAGAAAGCTGAGTGGAGAGAGATTTGCGATGGACACTGAAGGGGTCCATGGTCCTTTTGCAGGAACTGCAGAAAGGACAGGAGGGAACATGCTGTGGGAAAGAGTGTCTCTGTAGCTCAAAGTGTTCTGTGCAGATGAATGTATCCAAATAGGAAGGGCCAATACTCCCAAAAGAAAGTAGTTTGTTTGGGATGGATTTTGAGCAAAGTTCGGAATGTGGTGTGTGCTTTCGCGCAGACCGTGCGTCCAGCGTGTGAGTTAAGAAGCACAACTTCAAGATGAGCTCCAACTTTAAGTGCACATTTGGGTCGGGTAAACTTAAATGAGCCCTTTAATTCTTTTTCCTTTCTTTTTCCTACTAACTGTCCGATAAAGCTGAAATTTGTAAATATGCTTTCTTTATGATTTTATGCGGTATACAATCAGTTATTTCTTGCTGACTGACAATTATGTATGGGCAGTACTTACACTGCATTTGCTCAGATTGAGGTTTCTTTGATCAGAACATCATAATGTTCCTGTTTGGCTGAACCCCAGATCATACCTACCCTTGATACATATTGCTTATGAAAGGTGACCATTTCACTGCTGAGCCTGTGGCTATTAGCAGAGCTTGCTGATGAGCCAGGTTTGGATACCAGCCCAATGAGGGGGTTTCAATTCTACACAGTAACTCACTGTGTTTGTGTGTGTGAGAGAGACCCAATAAAATGTTATCAAAAATTTATTTGTTAAAAACAAGAAATTACATGCACACTTCCAGGGTATTTCTTCAGGGACCATTGTGCACATGTTCTATGGTTCATTTTGGTCCCATTTACACAGAACTGGACTGAATAGGCAACACACATGAATGGTGAGAGAATCATATACTAAACTAGGCCTTGACAAGATAGATATGGCAAGGTACAGACAAGGTTAAGAGTGCTTGACCTTACCTAGGCCTCTGGCAGGCGCAGTTTTTCTTACTGATTGCTTCACCCTCCCACACATCCTCCTGTCACTTGCTGTTGATGTCCTTGGGCCTTTTGATTGTCTCTGCATTCAATGCACCCCTCTCATTATAATTAATATTATTGCTCCATTGTATACCTGACTAAACTCTCATAGGTTCAAAGATTTAAGCTTAAAAGAGTATTTATTATCAAACTATGCATGCAGTATACAACCCTGAGTTTTGTTTTTCCACAGACAGCCACAAAACAAAGGAACAGCATGGAACCCATTCAAAGAAACCATCAAACACCCCAAGCACAAAAAAGAGCAAATCACACAATTGGCAACATACGAGCAAATAACACAGAGAATATTAAACATCAAACTTCAGAGTCCTTGAAACAGTCTAGGAATGTTCAGTTTGGTTCAGTTCAGTTCAATTTAGCACTGTGTTGTTTGTTAACAACACACAAAATAGCAATAAAACAAGGAGTAGCCAGAAACCAGAAAAACATATAAGATGAACCGCCTTGAGGCTGATAATTCCGCTCCAAACCTCTAAAATGAGTCCAATGCACACACCATGCCGATCAAGCCTTGGCCAAGACCCAAGCCTCTGGCAGCAGCGAGCAAGAGGGAAAGCATCAAAGACAGGCAGGCAGCCCTGATCATCTGCTCGCCTTCCACTCTCATCCTTGTTGACTTCAGTCTAGCTCGATGCTTTAATTGGCGAGTTCGGCAATAAATGGAGTCGATCATGGGCTTGTGCCCTAGCTCCAGGCTTTTTGGCCTTGAGGCTGATAATTCCGCTCCAAACTTCATCAAATTCCCTCAGAGACGGCAAAGAGCCAGGTCGCTCAATTGGTCCAAAAACACACCACAAGGAGGTAAACCCAGGCATCCAAGCACTGAAACAACCATTCCACGTGAGGCAGATATTCACATTCACCTCCTTTAACTCAATGTATTGCATTTAATGTTCACAATATGGACTCCCCTATATCAGCAAGACCAAGAATAGACTGGTGACTTTTGCAGACCACCTGTGCTCTGTTCACAAAAGCCATCATGAGCCTTTGGTTGCATGTCATTTGAACTCCTCCCTTTCTCACACTGACCCATTTGCCTTTGGCATTTCCCACCAGCACACCATGGCCACTTGCAAAATAGAAGAATAAAATCTCATCTTTTACTTGGAAAGATATGAACACTGCATTTTAGATTAGATTAGATTAGATTCAACTTTGTCATTGTGCTGAGTACAGATACAAAGACAACAAAATACAGTTAGCATCTAACCAGAAGTGCAAAGAATAGTGTTATTTACAAAATAACTGAGAATAAAAAGTGCTACAGCACACAAATATAAAAGTACTGAGACAGTACAATATGGGTGCAATGCTACTTAGCACTTCACTTTTCATGTAACATACAGTACCATGCAAAGGACATAGGCACATACACTGTGCGTATTAAAAAGTAATCACCCCTCACTGGAGGTTTTCATGTTTTATTGTTTTACACCATTAGGCTTTTATTGACACTAGTCAACAGAATAAGACTCTTTCATATCAAAGTGAAGACAGATCTCTAGAAGGCAATCTAAATTAATTTCAAATGTAAAACACAAAATAATTGGTTGCATAATGTGACATACCAAATCATCCCTGGTGCAGTTAATTGGTTTTTGAAATCACATAATTAATTAAATGGAAATCATCAGTGTGCAGTCAAGGTGTTTCAATTGATTGTGGTAAAAATACACCTGTATCTGGAAGGTTCAACTGCTGGTGAGACAGTATCCTGGCAAGAACTACACCATGAAGACAAAAGAACACTCCAAGCAACTCTGTGAAAAGATTATTGAAAAGCATGTTAGGAGATGATACAATAAAACTTCCAAGTCACTGAATATCTCTTGGAGTGCAGTCAAGTCAATCATCAAGAAATGGAAAAAATATAGCACAGCTGTAAATTTGCCTAGTGCAGGCCATCCTAAAAAACTGAGTGATTATGCAAGAAGGGAGCTAGGGACTGAGACTGCCAAGAAACTTGTGACAACTCTGGACGAGTTACAAGCCTCAGTGTCTGAGATGCGGCTTTATGTGAGAGTGGCAAAGAGAAAGCCACTGTTGGGGGAAAAAAACTGGTATGAAATCTCAGCTAGAGTTTGCCAGAAGGCAGGTGGGAGACTCTGAAGTCAGCTGGAAGAAGACTCTAAGGTCTGATGAAACCAAAATTAAGCTTTTTGTCCAACAGACTCAATGCTATTTTTGGGGTAAGTCAAGCACTGTATATGATCAAAAACACACCATCCCTGTCATGAAGCAAAGTGCCTTGCCCAAGGACACAACACGCTGCCTTGCTGTGGCTCGAACTCATGACCTTCAGATTGCTAGTTGAATGCCTTAACCACTTGGCCACGTGCCTACACACAAGTTTCACCAGCTTCACTAGTTTCAGCTTTATGGGAGAGTGGCAAAGAGAAAGCCACTGTTGAAAAAACTCACATGCAATCTTGGCTGCAGTTTGCAGGAAGGCATGTGGGAGAATCTGAAGTCAGCTGGAAGAAAGCTCCATCGTCTGAAGAAACCAAAGTTGAGCCTTTTGACCATCAGACTAAACGCTATGTTTGACATACTGTAAGCCAAACACCACATATCATCAAAAACACACCATCCCTATCGTGAGTCATGGTGGTGACTGCATCATGCTGTGGGGATGCTTCACTGCAGCAGGCCCTGGAAGGCTTGTGAATGTAGAGGGTAAAATGCATGCAACAAAATACAAGGAAATCCTGGAGGAAGACTTGTTGCAGTCTGCAAGAGATCTTTAACTTGGGAGATTTGTTTTCCAGCAAGACAATGACCCCAGCATAATGCTAAAACTACACAGAAGTGTCTTTAGAACAACAAAGTTAATGTCCTGGAGTGGCCAAATCAAAGTCCAGACCTCAATCCATTTGAGAATTTGTGTCTGGACTTGAAAAGGGCTGTTCACTTTCGATCCCTATGCATTCGGAGAGAGATTGAGCAGTAAAGAAGAATGGGTTAAAATTGCAGTATCCAGATGTGCAAAGCTGATGGAGACCTTTCCACACAGACTCAAGGCTGTAATTTCTACCAAAGGTGCATCTACTAAATACTGATTGATGCTTGTGAATACTTATGCAATCTGTTATTTTGTGTTTTAAATTTGTAATTAATTTAGATCACTCTGGTAGAGATCTGTTTTCACTTTGACACGACAGTATCTTCAGTGTCAAAATGAGACAAGTTAGACCCATTGTGTTTCAATATTGTAAAACATGAAAACTTCCAGGTAGGTGAATACTTTTTATAGGTACTGTATATAGCTAGGGTGCCAAAGACATTTGCACAGTACTGCATTTTTCATTGTGAGTTTTTCTCAATGATGACTTTCTCTTTGCCACTCTCCTATAAAGCTATCAATATGGAGCGGAGAGCAAGTTTGTAAATTTGGCAGGAGCTAGGTATGTTGCGAATAGCAAAGGTGGATTGCTGGGGGAGGGAAATGGGACATGTATGGCCGAGGAGTGCCAGGGTTGAGGGGTGGGGGTTGGTGCTAGTGCTGACATATCCAACCCAGGGACACCAGGCAAGGTCATATGTTCCAAACAATTGGTCTATTGATCATTACAGAATGACTCTCCGGTGCTTCATTCTCCATCCCATCCTCGTCTCGACTGTGGTTCCCCTCTCCTTGCCCCATGCCTATATTAGTCCACAATGGAGACCCATTTCAGAATCAGGTTTATTATCACTCAGATGCCATGAACTTTGTTTTTTTTTTGCAGTACACGACAATACATAAAATTCTTCAGCACACTAACTATATATACAGTATAATCAACACACATCAAAGTTGCTGGTGAACGCAGCAGGCCAGGCAGCATCTCTAGGAAGAGGTACAGTCGACGTTTCAGGCCGAGACCCTTCATCAGGACTAATTGAAAGAAGAGCTAGTAAGAGATTTGAAAGTGGGAGGAGGAGATCCAAAATGATAGGAGAAGACAGGAGGGGGAGGGATGGAGCCAAGAGTTGGACAGTTGATTGGCAAAAGGGATATGAGAGGATCATGGAGGCCCAGGGAGCAAGAAAAGAGGGAGGGGGGGAAACCCAGAGGATGAGCAAGGGGTATAGTCAGAGGGACAGAGGGAGAGAAAGGAGAGAGAAAAATAATGTGTGTATATAAATAAATAATGGATGGGGTATGAGGGGGAGGTGGGGCATTATACAGTATAATACAGTATATACAGTATAATGTTTTGTTCATTTGCTCAAATTCCATTTCACCACATTTGGATGGCATCCTTCTACATAACTATTTTAATGTTTTAGAAATTGTGTATGATTCTAGGACCTCCTCTGATAGTTTGTTCCTGATTTCTGTGTAAAATTTTTAATCCTCAGGACCTTCCCCCCCCACCTGAAACCTACGTCACCTTGTTTTTCAATAACCATGAAAGTAATCTATCCTATCAGTGCCACTCATAACCTTATATACTTCCATCAATGCCCCTCATAACCTTATATACTGTACATCTATCCAGTCACCCTCAACCTCCTTAGCTCAAGGGAAAGCAAGACCAGCCCATCCAATTACTCCACCAGTCTGGGAAACATCCTGGTGAATATCCTCTGCACTTTCTTCAGTGCAATCACATCTTTCCTCCATTGTGGTGACTAGAATTACACACAATACTTCAAGTGTGAGCTTGCCAGTGTTTTGTACATTTACAGTATAATATCTCCACTTTTAGGTTCTGATTTAAGAAGACAAGTGTCTCAGATGTCTTCAGCATCCTTTCAACTTGTGCTGTGACTTTCAGGATACTATGGAGTTAAACCTCGAGTTCCATCTATTCACCAGGTTTAAGTTTCCTATCGTTATCTGTATTTGTAATCCCTCCCCACCCATCTTTGACTTCTCAAAATGCACGGCCCTGAGTCTGTCAGGACTAAATTCTGTCTTCCAACATTCCAAAAGATGTATCTCCTGCAGTGGCCCTGTATAGCTTTCCTCACTGTTGACAACACCACTGACTCTTGTGACATCAATAAACTTATTAATCATTAATCACCTAGTCAGCTGTCAGATCTCTCAGTGGGAGAGCATTTTGGAGGTAGTGATCATAATTTTATCTTCTTTACTATAGCATTGGAGAGAGATAGGAACAGACAAGTTAGAAAAGCGTTTAATTGGAGTAAGGGGAATTATGAGGCTATCAGGCAGGAAATTGGAAGCTTAAATTGGGAACAGATGATCTCAGGGAAAAGTATGGAAGAAATGTGGCAAATGTTCAGGGGATATTTGTGTGGAGTTCTGCATAGGTACGTTCCAATGAGACAGGGAAGTTATGATAGAGTACAGGAACTGTGGTGTACCCCAGGGGTGCCCGAGAGGAGGGGTGGATGAGCACCCCAATCGGACGGACACAACGGCATCAGACCCAGGCAATGAACAAACGACGATGAGGAAGCAGTGTGCACGTCGCAAAATCGGCAAGAATGATCGCGGCTTGAAGATCCACCAAGCGAGGATGAAGTGTCTGGTGGGAGCAGGAGCAGCACAACGCGCAGGTGTCCAACCCAGTGAGATGAAGGAGAGGCCAGGCCCGAAGTCGCCCCATAATGCCTGGAACCTCCAAGTGTTGCAAACTAACCCCTCTAACATCAAGTCTAACAGGAGGTGGATCAAATGACCTGCAGCTAACATGACTTCACTGTGGAAGCAGTTTGATGAAGATGTTAACCAAATTCTGGAGGCAACGGCGAAGGGAGGGGTTGATAGGAAACTGCAAGCCATGACAACAATCATTGTCAGCATCACAGCTGAACAGTTCGGAGAGGAGGAGAAGGAAGGCTCCAAAACATCTTACTCGAAAAACCAAAGAGCATTGAGGATCCACAACATCAGGCAGGAGATGAAAGTGCTGAAGTCCCAATACGAGGAGGCAGGAGAAGAGGAGCGCATTGGCTTGGCCCAGCTGATGTGCATACTACGAAAGAAGATCAGAGTCCTCCGCTGGGCAGAGTGGCATTGGAGGCAGCGTCGTGAAAGGGCCCGAAAACGTGCAGCCTTTATCGCCAACCCCTTCAGGTTCACCAAGGAGTTGCTGGAAGAGAAGCACAGTGGGAAACTGGCCTGTTTGCAGGAAGACATAGACTAACATCTGAAGAAGATATGTAATGATCCTGAAAGACAGCAGGAGTTGGGAGAGTGCGACATCCTATTAGACCCAACTGAACCGGATGTGCAGTTCGACATGTCAGAGCTGCAGCTAAAGGAAGTCAGAGATGTCGTCCGCAAAGCAAGGGCAAACTCGGCTCCAGGACCAAGCAACACCTCGTACAAAGTGTACAAGAACTGCCCTAAATTCCTGCTGCGTCTGTGGAAGATCCTGAGAATCTTCTGGAGAAGGGAAAGATCCCAGAACAGTGGAGAGTGGTTGAAGGGGTGTGGATCCCAAAGGAGGAAAATGCCACCCAGGTAGACCAGTTTCTCATCATCTCCCTGCTGTGTGTTGAGGCGAAGATATTCTTCAGTGCCGTTTCTAATCGGCTGTGCAAAGAACCTAGCACTCCTACCTAGCAAAGAACACCTATATTGATACATCAGTCCAGAAGGGTGGCATTTCAGGGATGCTGGGCTGTCTGGAGCACATCAGTGTGGTGACATAGCTCATCAGGGAGGCCAGAGAGAACAAGGGCAACCTGTCAGTGTTGTAGCTCGACCTGGCAAATACATATGGCTCCATTCCACACAAGCTGGTGCAGCTCACACTGACCAAATATCACGTCCCCAGCAGAATCAGAGACCTTATCGCTGAATATTACAGGAACTTCAGGATGAGGGTCTCTTCAGGAGCAATTACATCAACCTGCCACAAGGGTGCACTATCTCAGTGACACTGCTCTCCCTAGCCATGAACATGCTCACTAAGTCTGCTGAACCAGAGTGCAGAGGGCCCAGAATGAATTCTGCTCAACGGCAACCACCTATCAGGGCATTCATGGATGACCACACAGTCACCACAGAATCAGTCCCAGGCTGCCAGAGGATTCTGCAAGAGCTCGAAAAGCTGGTGGAGTGGGCCCGGATGCGTTTCAAACCTGCCAAATCAAGATCGATGGTGCTGAGGAAAGGGAAGGTGGAGAACAAGTTCCGGTTCAGCATCGCAGGCACAGCCATCCCAACCATCACAGAAAAGCCTGTCAAGAGCTTAGGCAAAGTTTTTGACAGCTCTTTAAGGGACACGACATCCATTCAGGCGACCTGCACCGAGTTGGATGATTGGTTGAAATCTGTGGACAAGTCTGGCCTACCTGGGAAGTTTAAAGCCTGGGTGTATCAGCATGGTATTCTTCCCAGAATCCTGTGGCCCCTCCTCGTCTATGCAGTTCCGATCTCGACAGTCAAAACCTTAGAGAGGAGGGTTAGCAACCACCTCAGGAGATGGCTGGGGCTGCCAAAGAGCCTGAGCAGCATCGTACTCAAACTGCAACAACAAACTGCAACTGCCCCTCAAATCCTTGGAGGAAGAATTCAAGGTAACAAGAGCCAGAGAAGTGCTACAGTATAGGGACTCAAGTGACCCGAAGGTGGCTAGAGCAGGGATCCAAGTGAGGACTGGCAGGAAGTGGAGGGCAGAGGAAGCTGTTCAGGAAGCAGAGGCCAGGCTGTGTCAAAGGAGGCTGGAGGTAGTGGACACATGAGGCCGAGCTGGGCTAGGATCCTTTCCAACTCCCCAAATGGACACCAGAGGGAAGGAAAGGTGTTGTCTAGTTCAGGAGGAGGTGAGAGCAGTAGTGGAGGAGATGAGAGCCTGCAAGGCGGTGAGAATGAAGCAACAGGGAGCTTGGACAAGATGGGAGAATGCGGTCGAGAGGAAAGTGACCTGGGCTGATCTTTGGAAAGCCGAACCACACTGCATCCAATTTCTCATCCAGGCAGTGTACGATGTGCTTCCAAGCCCATCAAACCTGCACACATGGGGCAAGACAGAGTCATCTGCGTGCCCACTGTGCTCCAAGCGAGGAACCCTGGAGCACGTCCTCAGCGGCTGTGCAAGGGCACTTGGTGAGGGACGGTACCAATGGAGGCATGATCAGGTCCTGAAGACCATCGCTGAAGCCATCAGCGCAGGAGTTGAGTGGGCGAAGCGGTCCCGACCCTCCAAGCAGACCATTGCCTTTGTCAGAGCTGGGGAGCAGCCAGTACCCGGCAAAAGGACATCTGCAGGCATCCTGACCTCTGCAAGGGACTGACAACTGTTGGTGGACCTTGAAGGCCAGCTGAAATTCCCCAACCATATCGCAGCCACCACCCTGCAACCAGACATTGTCCTAGTGTCTGAGTCTACTAAGCAAGTGGTGCTGCTGGAGCTGACAGTCCCATGGGAAGATAGCTTGGAAGAGGCCTTTGAAAGGAAGCACTCCAAGTACGCAGGACTGATCAGCGACTGTCAGCAGGCTGGATGGAGAGCGAGATGTCTCCCAGTGGAGGTTGGTTGTAGGGGATTCACAGCCCGTTCCTTAGCTAGAGCGTTCAGCAACTTGGGCATCCAGGGACAGAGGAAAAGGCGAGCCATCTGCAGTACCACTGATGCGGCAGGGAGGGCCTCAAGATGGCTGTGGCTCAAAAGAGGGGAGCCATGGAGTCACAAGTAGCTAGCCATCTGGACACAAGCTGGGGTCTGATTAGCCCCGGCTGGGTCACCTGAGGAGGGTGTATGATGTTGAAAGGCCCGAAACACTCGATGATTCCAGGAACATCACTGAAGATGTGTCCAGAGGCATCAATAGATGTATGTACACAGTGTAATAAACCTAGTCAAGAAGAAAAGCATACAAAAGGTTCAGAAAGCTAGGTAATGTTAGAGATCTAGAAGATTATAATGCTAACAAGAAGGAGCTTAAGAAGGAAATTAGGAGAGCCAGAAGGGGCCATGAGAAGGCCTTGACAGGCAGGATTAAGGAAAACCCTAAGGCATTCTACACGTATGTGAAGAGCAAGAGGATAAAATTCAAAAGAATAGGACCTATCAAGTGTGACAGTGGGAAAGTGTGTATGGAACCAGAGGAAATAGCAGAGGTACTTAATGAATACTTCACTTCAGTATTGACTGTGGAAAAGGATCTTAGTGATTGTAGCGATGACTTGCAGTGGACTGAAAAGCTTGAGCATGTAACTATTAAGAAAGAGGATGTGCTGGATCTTTTGGAAAGCATCAAGTTGGATAAGTCGCCGGGACTGGATGAGATGTACCCCAGGCTACTGTGGAAAGACATTGCTAAGGCTCTGGCGGTTATCTTTGCATCAGGTTCAGTATCCATTTTCTGTAGGTTCGGTATTCATTTTCTGTTGTTATTTGAGGAGAGGGGCAGTATGAGCGTGAGGGCAGTTTGCTGTTCTCGGTGTCGGATGTGGGAGGCCCTGGAGTCTCCAAGCCTCCCGAATGTCTACATCCGCGCCAAGTGCATCGAGATGCAGCTCCTAAGGGACCGCGTTACGGAACTGGAGCTGCAGCTCGATGACCTTCGTCTGGTCAGGGAGAGTGAGGAGTTGATAGAGAGGAGTTGCAGGCAGGTGGTCACACCGGGGCCACGGGAGGCAGACAAGTGGGTCACGGTTAGGAGGGGGAAGGGGAAGAGTCAGGTAATAGGGAGTACCCTGATGGCTGTACCCCTTAACAGTAGGTACTCCTGTTTGAGTACTGTTGGGGGGGACAGCTTACCCAGGGGAAGCGACAGTGGCCGTGCCTCCGGCACAGAGTCTGGCCCTGTAGCTCAGAAGAGTAGGGCAAGGAAGAGGAGGGCAGTTGTGATAGGGGACTCAATAGTAAGGGGGTCAGATAGGCGATTCTGTGGACGCAGTCCAGAGACCCAGATGGTAGTCTGCCTCCCTGGTGCCAGGGTCCGGGATATTTCTGATCGTGTCCGAGATATCCTGAAGTGGGAGGGTGAGGAGCCAGAGGTCGTGGTACATATAGGTACCAATGACATAGGTAGGAAAAGGGATGAGGTCCTGAAAGGAGAATATAGGGAGCTAGGAAGGGAGTTGAGAAAAAGGACCGCAAAGGTAGTAATCTCGGGATTACTGCCTGTGCCACGCGACAGTGAGAGTAGGAATGCGATGAGGTGGAGGATAAATGCGTGGCTGAGGGATTGGAGCAGGGGGCAGGGATTCAAGTTTTTGGATCATTGGGACCTCTTTTGGCGCAGGCGTGACCTGTACAAAAAGGACGGGTTACACTTGAATCCTGGGGGGACCAATATCCTGGCAGGGAGATTAGCGAGGGCTACTGAGGTGACTTTAAACTAGAATGGTTGGGGGGTGGGAATCAAATTAAAGAGGCTAGGCGTCAGGAGGTTAGTTCACTACAGAGGGATGGGAACCAGTGCAGAGAGGCAGAGGGGTGTAAAGTGAGGGTAGAAACAAAAAGTACTAAGGAGAAGAGTAAAAGTGGCAAGCCGACAAATCCAGGGCAAGCATTAAAAAGGGCCACTTTTCAACATAATTGTATAAGGGCTAAGAGAGTTGTAAAAGAGCGCCTGAAGGCTTTGTGTGTCAATGCAAGGAGCATTCGTAATAAGGTGGATGAATTGAAAGTGCAGATTGTTATTAATGATTATGATATAGTTGGGATCACAGAGACATGGCTCCAGGGTGACCAAGGATGGGAGCTCAACGTTCAGGGATATTCAATATTCAGGAGGGATAGACATGAAGGGAGGGGAGGTGGTGTGGCGTTGCTGGTTAAAGAAGAGACTAACGCAATAGAAAGGAAGGACATAAGCCGGGAAGATGTGGAATCGATATGGGTAGAGCTGCGTAACACTAAGGGGCAGAAGACGCTGGTGGGAGTTGTGTACAGGCCACCTATCAGTAGTAGTGAGGTCGGAGATGGTATTAAACAGGAAATTCGAAATGTGTGCAATAAAGGAACAGCAGTTATAATGGGTGACTTCAATCTACATGTAGATTGGTTGAACCAAATTGGTAAAGGTGCTGAGGAAGAGGATTTCTTGGAATGTATGCGGGATGGTTTTTTGAACCAACACGTCGAGGAACCAACTAGAGAGCAGGCTATTCTGGACTGGGTTTTGAGCAATGAGGAAGGGTTAATTAGCAATCTTGTCGTGAGAGGCCCTTTGGGTAAGAGTGACCATAATATGGTGGAATTCTTCTTAAGATGGAGAGTGACAGAGTTAATTCAGAAACAAAGGTTCTGAACTTAAAGAGGGGTAACTTTGAAGGTATGAGACGTGAATTAGCTAAGATAGACTGGCAAATGACACTTAAAGGATTGATGGTGGATATGCAATGGCAAGCATTTAAAGGTTGCATGGATGAACTACAACAATTGTTCATCCCAGTTTGGCAAAAGAATAAATCAAGGAAGGTAGTGCACCCGTGACTGACAAGAGAAATTAGGGATAGTATCAATTCCAAAGAAGCAGCATACAAATTAGCCAGAGAAAGTGGCTCACCTGAGGACTGGGAGAAATTCAGAGTTCAGCAGGGGGGGACAAAGGGCTTAATTAGGAAGGGGAAAAAAAGATGATGAGAGAAAACTGGCAGGGAACATAAAAACTGACTGTAAAAGCTTTTATAGGTATGTAAAAAGGAAAAGACTGGTAAAGACAAATGTAGGTCCCCTACAGACAGAAACAGGTGAATTGATTATGGGGACCAAGGACATGGCAGACCAATTGAATAATTACTTTGGTTCTGTCTTCACTAAGGAGGACATAAATAATCTTCCAGAAATAGTAGGGGACAGAGGGTCCAGTGAGATGGAGGAACTGAGCGAAATACTTGTTAGTAGGGAAGTGGTGTTAGGTAAATTGAAGGGATTGAAGGCAGATAAATCCCCAGGGCCAGATGGTCTGCATCCTAGAGTGCTTAAGGAAGTAGCCCAAGAAATAGTGGATGCATTAGTGATAATTTTTCAAAACTCGTTAGATTCTGGACTAGTTCCTGAGGATTGGAGGGTGGCTAATGTAACCCCACTTTTTAAAAAAGGAGGGAGAGAGAAACCGGGGAATTATAGACCGGTTAGCCTAACGTCGGTGGTGGGGAAACTGCTGGAGTCAGTTATCAAAGATGTGATAACAGCACATTTGAAAAGCGGTGAAATCATCGGACAAAGTCAGCATGGATTTGTGAAGGGAAAATCATGTCTGATGAATCTCATTGAATTTTTTGAGGATGTAACTAGTAGAGTGGATAGGGGAGAACCAGTGGATGTGGTATATTTGGATTTTCAAAAGGCTTTTGACAAGGTCCCACACAGGTTAGTGTGCAAACTTAAAGCACATGGTATTGGGGGTAAGGTATTGATGTGGATGGAGAATTGGTTAGCAGACAGGAAGCAAAGAGTGGGAATAAACGGGACCTTTTCAGAATGGCAGGCGGTGACTAGTGGGGTACCGCAAGGCTCAGTGCTGGGACCCCAGTTGTTTACAATATATATTAATGACTTGGATGAGGGAATTAAATGCAGCATCTCCAAGTTTGCAGATGACACAAAGCTGGGTGGCAGTGTTAGCTGTGAGGAGGATGCTAAGAGGATGCAGGGTGACTTGGATAGGTTGGGTGAGTGGGCAAATTCATGGCAGATGCAATTTAATGTGGATAAATGTGAAGTTATCCACTTTGGTAGCGAAAATAGGAAAACAGATTATTATCTGAATGGTGGCCGATTAGGAAAAGGGGAGGTGCAACGAGACCTGTGTGTCATTATACACAAGTCATTGAAAGTGGGCATGCAGGTACAGCAGGCGGTGAAAAAGGCGAATGGTATGCTGGCATTTATAGCGAGAGGATTTGAGTACAGGAGCAGGGAGGTACTACTGCAGTTGTACAAGGCCTTGGTGAGACCACACCTGGAGTACTGTGTGCAGTTTTGGTCCCCTAATCTGAGGAAAGACATCCTTGCCATACAGGGAGTACAAAGAAGGTTCACCAGATTGATTCCTGGGATGGCAGGACTTTCATATGAAGAAAGACCGGATGAACTGGGCTTGTACTCGTTGGAATTTAGAAGATTGAGGGGAGATCTGATTGAAACGTATAAAATCCTAAAGGGATTGGATAGATGCAGGAAGATTGTTCCCGATGTTGGGGAAGTCCAGAACAAGGGGTCACAGTTTGAGGATAAAGGGGAAGCCTTTTGGGACCGAGATTAGGAAAAACTTCTTCACTCAGAGAGTGGTGAATCTGTGGAATTCTCTGCCACAGGAAGCAGTTGAGGCCAGTACATTGGCTATATTTAAGAGGGAGTTAGATATGGCCCTTGTGGCTACGGGGATTAGGGGATATGGAGGGAAGGCTGGAGCGGGGTTCTGAGTTGGATGATCAGCCATGATCATAATAAATGGCGGTGCAGGCTCGAAGGGCCGAATGGCCTACCCCTGCACCTATTTTCTATGTTTCTATCAATGTGGATGGGAGACATTCTGGAGGATTGGAGGATTGCTGATGTTGTTCCTTTATTCAAGCAAGGGAGTAGGGAGAGTCCAGGAAATTATAGACGAGTGATTCTTACTTCAGTGGTTGGTAAGCTGATGGAGAAGATCCTGAGAGGCAGGATTTATGAACATTTGAAGAGGTATAATATGATTAGGAATAGTCAACATGGCTTTGTCAAGGACAGGTCATGCCTTATGAGCCTGATTGAATTTTTTGAGAATGTGACTAAACACATTGATGAAGGAAGAGCAGTAGATGTAGTGTATATGGATTTCAGCAAGGCATTTGACAAAATACCCCATGCAAGGCTTATTGAGAAAGTAAGGAGGCATGGGATCTGAGGGGACATTGCTTTGTGGATCCAGAACTGGTTTTCCCACAGGAGGCAAAGAGTGGTTGTAGACGGGTCATATTCTGCATGGAGGTCGGTGACCGCTTGTGTGCCTCAGGGATCTGTTCTGGGATCCTTACTCTTTGTGATTTTTATAAATGACCTGGATGAGGAAGTGGAGGGATAGGTTAGTAAGTTTGCTGATGACTCAAAGGTTGGAGGTGTTGTGGATAGTGTGGACGGCTGTCAGAGGTTACAGCGGGACATTGATAGGATGCAAAACTGGGCTGAGAAGTGGCAGATGGAGTTCAACCCAGATAAGTGTGAAGAGGTTCATTTTGGTGACTCTAGGCAGTGTGGAGGATCAGAGGGATCTTGGGGTCCGAGTCCATAGGACGCTCAAAGCAGCTGCGCAGGTTGACTCTGTGGTTAAGAAGGCATAATGTGCATTGGCCTTCATCAATCATGGGATTGAGTTTAAGAGCCGGGAGATAATGTTGCAGCTATATATGACCCTGGTCAGACCCCATTTGGAGTACTGTTTCTGGTCGCCTCACTACAGGAAGGATGTGGAAACCATAGAAAAGGTGCAGAGGTGATTTAAAATGATGTTGCCTGGATTGAGGAGCAAGGCATATGAAAACGGGTTGAGTGAACTCGGCCTTTTCTCCTTGGAGTGGTGGAGGATGAGAGGTTACCTGACAGAGGTGTATAAGATGATGAGAGGCATTGATCGAGTGGATAGTCAGAGGCTTTTTCCCAGGGCTGAAATGGGTGCCACAAGAAGACACAGGTTTAAGGTGCTGGGGAGTAGGTACAGAGGAGATGTCAGGGGTAAGTGTTTTACGCAGACAGAGGTGAGTGCATGGAATGGGCGGCCGGCAACAGTGGTGGAGGTGGATACAATAGGGTCTTTTAAGAGACTTTTAGATAGGTATATGGAGCCTAGAAAAATAGAGGGCTGTAGGTAAGCCTAGTAATTTCTAAGGTAGGGACATGTTCCACTCAACTTTGTGGGCTGAAAGGCCTGTATTGAGCTGTGGGTTTTCTATGCCTACATTTCCATTACTCCACCATCCATATCCAAGTCATGAGTGTTTATCCTGACGGCAGATGCCCCAGCTGCGGTCTCTGCCATCTATTACTGGTCATCGGCTTCCAATCAGAAAACAAACTTACATCACTACTCTCTGCCTCCTATCACCAACTCAGTTAGCCAGCCTGAGTTGGATCCTCAAGCACCTTAACTTTTTTGACTAGCCCACCACATGGGATCTAGCAAGTTCCTTATTAAAGTTCAAGTGAACAACATCTACCATACTGTCTCATCAACCTTCTATATTACATCCTTAAAAAAAACAATAATTTAGTGAAATAAAAGAAGTGACCTCATAATGCTTAATGTACATAAATCCTGTCCCTTAGAATTATCTCAGAAATTTCCCTACCACTATTCTATCACTCAACAGCTTGTAGTTAGCTGATTTATCCCTGCTACACTTCTTAAATAAAGGATCACTATTTCCCTGAACCAAGTTTCCATTAACACAGTCATATCAATAATTCCACATGCTGCTATAGTTCCCAAGGATCTCTTGCAGTGATGCTCTGGGCCGAATGTGACTGACCTCTGATAATTGCATTTATTTTCCTCGGTGCAACGTATGACTCCGAGCAGTAGCATGGTTTCCTCGATGGCCATTGGCTTCAGTTTTACCAAGGTACCTGATGCTACACTCAATTAAATGCTGCTTTAATGTCACTCTTCTCCCACCTCTGGAATTCATGTCGTTGGTCCAAGCTGTATCAAAGCTGTGATGAGGTCTGGAGCCAAGTGGCCCTGGCTAAGCCCAAAATGAGCATTGGTGAACTGATCATTGATGAGTAAGTACCTCTTGACAGCATTGCTGACCATAAGATATAGGAGCAGAATTAGACCATTTGGTCCATTGAGTTTGTTCCACCATTTCCTTTCTCAGCCCCAATCTCTTGCTTTCTCCTCGTATCATATCATGCCCTGACCAGTCAAGAATCTATCAACCTGTGCATTAAATATAGTCAATGACTTGGCCTCCACAGACTCCTGTTGCAACAAATTCCACAGAATCACCATTCTCTGCCTAAAGAACTCCTTACTCATCTCTTTTCTAAAAGGACACCACTCTATTCTGAGGCTGCATACTCTGGTCTTAGGCTCCCCTACCACAGGAGATATCCTCTCAATATCCACTCTGTCGAGGCTCTTCAACATTTGATGAGAGCACCTGCCATTTTTCTGAATTCCACTGAGTACAGGCCCAAAGCCTTCAAATGCTCTTTATATTCAAATTTGTTGGAAAAGAACACTGGCAGGGATGACAGCAGAGCAGCAATAGCTGGAATTTCTGGAAGCAATTTGGAAGGCATGGGATATATACATCCCAAAGAGGAAAAAGTAGTCTAAAGACAAGATGACACAATCATGGCTGTCAAGTGAAGTCAAGGCCGACATAAAAGCTAAAGAGAGGGCATATAATAGAGCAAAGATGAGCAGGAAGTTAGAGGATTATGAAGCTTTTAAAAACAAGGAAAAGAAAGCAACTAAAAAGTAATTAAGGAGAAAGATGGAATATGAAATAACAAACCAATAGTATTAAAGAAGATACCAAAAGTGTCTTCAGGTACATAAAGTGTAAAAGAGAGGTGAGAGTGGATATTAGACCACTGGAAAATGATGCTGGAGATGGTAGTAATGGGGACAAAGAAATGGCGGGTGAACTGAATAAGTATTTTGCATTATTCTTCACTGTGGAAGACAGTAGCAGAATGGTGGATGTTCTAGGTGTCAGGGGTCGTGAAGTGTGTGAAGTTACCATAACCAGAGAGAAGGTTCTTTGCAAACTGAAAGATCTGAAGATAGGTAAATCACCCGGACCAGATGGTGTACACCCCAGGATTCTGAAAGAGGTGGCTGAAGAGATTGTGGAGACATTAGTAATGATCTTTCAAGAATCTCTAGATTCTGGAATGGTTCCAGAAGACTGGAAAATTGTAAATGTAACTCCACTGTTCAAGAAGAGAGAGGGGCTGAAGAAAGAAAACTATAGGACAGTCAGTCTGACCTTGGTAGTTGGGAAGATTTAAGTTGATTATTAAGGATGAGGATGCTCGGAGGCTCATGATAAAATAGGCTATAGTCAGCATTGGTTCCTCAAGGGAAATTCTTGTCTGATAAATCTGTTGGAATTCTTTGAAGAAGTAACAAGCAGGATAGACAAAAGAGAATCAGTTGATGTTGTGTACTTGAATTTTCAGAAGGCCTTTGTCAAGGTGCCACATATGAGGCTGCTTAACAAGCTACAAATCCATGTGGTATTATAGGAAAGATACTAGCATGGATGACGCAGTGGCTGATTGGCAGGAGGTAAAGACTGTGAATAAAGGGAGCTTTTTCTGGTTGGCCGCTGGTGACTAGTGGTGTTCTACAGGGGGCTGTTTCAGGACCACTGCTTTTTATATGATATGTAAGGGTTGATTATATTCCAAATACAAAAAAAATGATGTGTAAAGAGACTTGGGAGTCCTTGTACACGATTCCTTAAAGATTAATCTGCAGGTTGAATTGGTAGTGAGGAAGGCAAATGTGATGTTAACATTCAGTTGAAGAGGAATAGAATATAAAAGCAAAGATACAATTTTGAAACTTTATAAAGCACTGGTGAGGCTTCACTTGGAGTGTTGTGAGCAGTCTTGGTTCCCTCTTCTTTGTAGGGATGTGCTAACCCAAGACCATTCAAAGGAGGTTCACAAAAATGATTCCAGGATTGGATGGCTTATCATGTGAAGAGTGTTTGTTGGCTTTGGGCCTGTATTCACTGGAATTCATAAGAATGAGTATTGACCTTAATGAAAACCTGCTGAACGTTGAAAGGCCATGATGGAGTGGATGTGCGGAGGATGTTTCCTGTGGTGGGAGAGTCTAAGGCCAGAGGACACTGCCTCAGAACAGAGGTACATCCTTTTAGAATGGAGATGAGGAGGAATTTCTTTAGCCAGAGAATTGTAACATGTATGTGGAGGCCAAGTCTTTATGTATATTTAAGGCAGAAGTTAATAGTTTCTCAATTGGTCAGGGCATGAAGGGATACAGGGATAATGCAGGGGATTGTGGCTGAGAGGGAAATTGATCAGCCATGATGAAATGATGGAGCAGACTTGATGGGCCAAATGGCCTAATTCTGCTTTTATATCTTATGGTCTTGTATGACAACCCTTTTAATCCCAGAATCATTTTCATGAACCTCCTTTGAACCCTCCCCAATCCTGCACAAAGACTACAAAGTTCCTTTACATCTCAGATTTTTAAATGTTCTCTTCATTTAGAAAATAGTCAACCCTTTCATTTCTTCTACCAAACTGCATGACCATACAATTCCTGATACTATATTCCATCTGCCACTTTTTTCTTATTCTTCTCATCTGTCTTAGTCCTTCTGCAGCTTCTCTACTTCCTCAAAACTACCTGCCACTCCACCTTATCTTTGAATCATGTGCAAACTTTGAACAAAGCCACCAATTCCAACATCCAAATCATTGACATATAATGTAAAATGAAACGGTCCCAACACAGATTTTATATATATAGGCATCCGTTAGTCTCATGAGACCAAGGATTTGTGCCTTGGAAGGTTTCCAGGTCGCAGGCCTGGGCAAGGTTGTATGGAAGACCAGCAGTTGCCCATGCTGCAAGTCTCCCTCTCTATGCCACTGATGTTGTCCAAGGGAAGGACATTAGGACCCATACAGCTTGGCACCAGTGTCATCGCAGAGCAATGTGTGGTTAAGTGTCCTGCTCAAGGACACAGAGCCAAGGTTTGAACTAGCGACCTTCAAATCACTAGACAAACGCCTTAACCACTTGGCCATGCACCACCATGGTCCCAACACAGACCCCTGTGGAACATCACTAGTCACTGGCAATCAACCAGAAAAGACTCCCTTTATTCCAACTCTCTGCCTCCTGCCAATCAGCCAATGCTTTTATCCATGCTAGTGTCTTTCCTGTAATACCATGGGCTCCTAACTTAGTAAGGCGCCTCCTGTGTGGCACCTTGCGAACATCCTAGTACACAACATCCACCAATTCTCCTTTGTCTGTCCTGCTTTTTATTTCTTCAAAGGATTCCAAGAGATTTGTCATTCAAGATTTTCCCTTGAGGAAACCATGCTGACTACATCCTATTTTATCATGTTCCTCCAAGTACCCCGAAACCACATCCTTAGTATTTGACTCCAACATCTTACCTACCTCTGACGTCAGACTAATTGGCCTTTAACTTCCTTTCTTCTGTCTCTCTCCCTTCTTGACATCACTTTATAGCTGAGTGAGAGAAGACTGATTGTGCAGTAATCAAGCGTGACAGTGGGAAAGTGAGTATGGAACCGGAAGAAATAGCAGGGGTACTTAATGACTACCTTACCTCAGTATTCACTATGGAAAAGGATCTAAGTGATTGTAGTGATGACTTGCAGTGGACTGAAAAGCTTGAGCATGTAGATATTAAGAAAGAGGATGTGCTGGAACTTTTGGAAAATATCAAGTTGGATAAGTCACCGGGACGGGATGAGATGTACCCTAGGATACTGTGGGAGGCGAGGGAGGAGATTGCTGAGGCTCTAGCAATGATCTTTGCATCATAAATGGGGATGGGAGAGGTTCTGGACAATTGGAGGGTTGCAGATGTTGTTCCTTTATTCAAGAAAGGGAGTAGAGATAGCCAAGGAAATTATAGACCAGTGAGTCTTACTTCAGTGGTTGGTAAGTTGACATAGAAGATCCTGAGAGGCAGGATTTATGAATATTTGGAGAGGTATATGATTAGGAATAGTCAGCATGGCTTTGTCAAGGTTGTGCCTTATGAGCCTGACTGAATTTTTTGAGAATGTGACTGAACGTATTGATGAAGGAAAAGCAGTAGATGTAGTGTATATGGATTTCATCTCATATATATCATATTTCATATCAATGATTATGCAATAAAATGTACCAAGAGGCACTCACGTATTCACTAGAGGTTTGAGTACAATTCGGTTGTGTGATAAGGTATCCCATGCAAGGCTTATTGAGAAAGTAAGGAGGCATGGGATCCAAGGGCTTATTGCTTTGTGGATCTAGAACTGGCTTGCCCACAGAAGGCAAAGGGTGGTTGCAGACGGGCCATATTCTGCATGGAGGTTGGTGACCAATGGTGTGCCTCGGGGATCTGCTCTGGGAGTCTTACTCTTTGTGATTTTTATAATTGACCTGGATGAGGAAGTGGAGGGATGGGTTAGTAAGTTTGCTGATGACACAAAGGTTGGGGTTGTTGTGGATAGTGTGGAGGGATGACAGAGGTTACAGTGCGACATTGATAGGATGCAAAACTGGGCTGAGAGGTGGCAGATGGAGTTCAACCCAGATAAGTATGAAGTGGTAGGTCAAATATGATGGCAGTATACCGTATTAATGGTAAGGCTCTTGGCAATGTGGAGGACCAGAGGGATCTTGGGGTCTGAGTCCATAGCACGCTCAAAGCAGCTGCACAGGTTGACTCTGGTTCAGAAGGCATACAGTGTATTGGCCTTCATCAATTGTGGAATTGAATCTAGGAGCTGAGAGGTTATGTTGAAGCTATATAGGACCCTAGTCAGACCCCACTTGGAGTAGTCCCTCACTACAGGAAGGATGTGGAAGCCATAGAAAGGGTTCAGAGGAGATTTACAAGGATGTTGCCTGGATTGGGGGGCATGCCTTATGAAAACAGATTGAGTGAACTCGGCTCTTTCTCCTTGGAGTGACGGAGGATGAGAGATGACCTGACAGAGGTGTATAAGATGATGTGAGGCATTGATCGTGTGGATAGTCAGAGGCTTTTTCTCCGGGGCTGAAATGGTTGCCACAAGAGGACACAGGTTTAAGGTTCTGGGGAGTAGGTACAGAGGAGATGTCAGGTGTAAGTGTTTTACGCAGAGAGTGGTGAGTGTGTGGAATGGGCTGTCGGCAGAGGTGGAGGCAGATACGATAGGGTCTTTTAAGAGACTTTTGGATAGATACATGGAGCTTAGAAAAATAGAGGGCTATGGGTAAGCCTAGTAATTTCTAAGGTAGGGACATGTTTGGCACAGCTTTGTGGGCCGAAGGGCCTGTATAGTGCTGTAGGTTTTCTATGTTTCTATGTAATTGGTACATTAGATTTTTTTTAACAATAGCTGAAGAATTAAGGCTCTTAGTTCTTTAAGTATTGAATCATGTGCTCTTAAGATGGTATAAATATTTTTAGGATGTTCTGGTGATCCAACCTGTGAAGTGCACTTGAATCAAGACAAACTTTGTTCTGAGCTCCTTTTGCCTCATGTGTGTTTGTCTGAACACTGCAAATGGACTTTGTGATATACTTAGAATTCTCATTCTCCTTGCAATGATTATGAAATAAAATGTACCAAGAGGCACTCACGTATTCACTGGAGGTTTGAGTACAGTTCGGTTTTAAGCAATGTTTTAGAAAAGAGAGACAGAGAAGCAATCATTTTGGGAGTGTGGCTCCCACAGTTTCAGGTGTTTGAAGGGACAGCCACAAACAATGTACCACTAGAAGAGATTGACAAAGAAAATACAAACATTCAGCCTTCCTGATTGTCAACTTATGTTAATATCTTAAGGTTTACTGCTGAGGAAGTTTGGAAAATTGCAGAATAGGTTTGCCATGGATGTGCTTGTGCAGATCAGTATTTTGTTTGGACAGACCCTCTCTGTACCACTTCCCAAAAAACGTTCTGAATTTATCCTACTTGTATCTCACATATTTGAACCATCGAGATTACAAATGAATCTTCATTGAAGTACTATTGTAACAGCATATTTTTTGCAGAAAACCATAAGTGTGTGGCTATCCTTTATTAGGAGTTTGAAGAAATTTGACATGTCAACAAGTACACTCAAAAATGTCTATATTTGTACCGGGAGAGCATTCTGACAGGCTGCATCACTGTCTGGTATGGAGGGGCTACTGCACAGGACCGAAAGAAGCTGCAGAAGGTTGTAACTCTAGTCAGCTCCATCTTGGGCACTAGCCTACAAAGTACCCAGGACCTATTTAGGGAGCGGTGTCTCAGAAAGGCAGCGTCCATTATTAAGGACCTCCAGCACCCAGGGCATGCCCTTTTCTCACTGTTACCATCAGGTAGGAGGTACAGAAGCCTGAAGGCGCACACTCAGTGATTCAGGAACAGCTTCTTCCCCTCTGCCATCTGATTCCTAAACGGACATTGAAGCTTTGGACACTACCTCACTTTTTTTAATATACAGTATTTCTGTATTTTGCACGGTTTAAAAAAATCTATTCAATATACATAATTAATTTACTTGTTTATTATTATGTTTTATTTTATGTATTATTATTATTTTCTCTGTGCTAGATTATGTATTGCATTGAACTGCTGCTGCTAAGTTAACAAATTCCATGTCACATGCCGGTGATAATAATTCTGAAGAGGACTGACATATTGGACTGAGTGTATTTATTGGGTGGAAATGTAAGTAATCACCAAGGAAATATCTATGCAAAGATAAATAATTCTGCTAACGCAGAGAGGATGGCAATTGGATGTGGAATTTTGTCTTTCCATCTAACTTAGCAAATAAGGGTTGATCTTACACCCTGAAATTGGCCTTTAACCCACACGGGATATGAGTCTGCACTTGCCACCTATTCAACATTTATAACAATGTGATATGAGTTTCCAAGTAACTTAGGAATACAGGTCTCTCTATTTCGGTTAACCGTCTGTGCCAAATGGTGGAAGGTAAGAGATTCCACATGAACTTGGTTTTACAAGAATTCTGCTTTAAGGGAAAGTTTTGTAGCAGTTCATGCTCATTATGTATAAAGGGCACATAATAAATAAAGTTTAAAAGTTAAGAATAATTGCATGAGGAATAAATGATAACTTTGGTGCTACTTCAAAGGCAATTCGTATGAGCATCTGACAGAAATCATCGGATATTTCCTATTTTAGACAGCTACAGGTGAAATCCACAGCTACGGAACTGACAATACAGAGTGACATCATTTTAAGATGATTAAAAGATCTATTGCTACTCAAAGTCCATGGACCTTGGATGGTCTCTGGCTCCTGGCACAATTTCCCTTTAAGGCAGCAGAAGAGAGAATGCTGCACTGGTTTAAAATTTTGTTTAAGTAGATGAGGGTTTTGGCTGACACAACAGACTATCATTCTGGCAAACATGCAGTCTCTGTAAATAAAACTGATGATCTAAGAGCAAGACTACTATACCAGAGGGATATTAGGACCTGTTGTGCTTTTTTGTTTCTCAAATTCTTGGATATCCCCCGCCATTAGGATGCAGCAATACAGCTCACTGGTTTCACAATTCACTGCTAAAACAGGACTGCTGAGCCTTTCAAAGGGAGAGGAGATGGAGAATGCTTTGTGATCAATTCCTCATTGTTTAAAAAAAAGCACTTTGAAAGAAAGAATAAAAGTACTGGTATGAGGATCCTGCAGTACCGGTGACCCTTTGATCTCTGTCTTTCAAGAGGGTGAATCCTCTTCCTGATGGCTACCTGGTAGGGCTCTGAAAACCTGTGTCAACCAACTGGTGGGTGAGTTTAGAGACATTTTCAATCTCACATTGCTATGGTCGGAAGATGCCACCTGCTTCAAAAGGGCATCAATTATACCAGTTTCCAAGAAGAGCAGGGTGAGCTGTCTTAACGGCCATTGTTCAGCAGCACTCACATCTACAGCGATGGTGTATTTGAGAGGTTGGTTAGAGCTAGAATCAATTCCTGTCTTAGCAAGGACACAGACCCACTGTAATTTGCCTATCACCACAATAGGTCTACAGTGGATGCAATATCATTGGCTCTTTGTGGGGCCTTGGATCACTGAGACAATACTAATATTTACGTCAGCGTGCTGTTTATTGACCCCAGCTCAACGTTTAACATAATCTTTCCTACTGTTCTGAACAAAGAGCTCCAGAACCTGGTCCTCTGTACCTCTCTCTGCAACTGGATTCTCAACTTCTGAACTGGAAAATCCCAGTCTGTGCAGATCGGAAATGACACCTCCACCTCACTGCCAACACTGGTGGATCTCAGATGTGTCCTTCGCCCACTGCTCCACTCTCTCTACATCCACGACTGTGTGGCTTTGTGGTACTCCTTCAGATTTGAAGAAGACACAGAAACCTGTGTGTGATGGAGTTTTAAGTGGAACAACCATTGCACAGGGCAATCCCACTCTCTCAGCAGACGAGACCTTGATCCAATGGCATGGACAACTGTTATGGCTGGAGATTTCTCCTTCTGCAGTGGATGACCAGGACGTCTAAGTGTCTTGTCGTGCTCTTGGCGCTCCACAGTGCCTGCTGGGCCTGCCTTCTTGACTGTTGGACCATTAGTCGGTTACCTGACTGGCAGACCACAGTACGTGTTCTTGCAACACTGTGTGTCCGACAGAGTGATCAGCAGCACTGGGGCTCCACAGCGGACTGTCTTGTCTCCCTTTCTCTTCACCATTTACACCTCGGACTTCAACTACTGCACAGAGTCTTGTCATCTTCAGAAGTTTTCTGATGACTCTGCCATAGTTGGATGCATCAGCAAGGGAGATGAGGTTGAGTACAGGGCTACGGTAGGAAACTTTGTCACATGGTGTGAGCAGAATTATCTGCAGCTTAAGGTGAAAAAGACTAAGGAGCTGGTGGTAGACCTGAGGAGAGCTAAGGTACCGGTGACCCCTGTTTCCATCCAGGGAGTCAGTGTGGACATGGTGGAGGATTACAAATAACTGGGGATACGAATTGACGATAAACTGGACTGGTCAAAGAACACTGAGGCTGTCCATAAGAAGTGTCAGAGCTGTCTCTATTTCCTGAGGAGACTGAGGTCCTTTAACATCTGCCGGACGATGCTGAGGATGTTCTATGAGTCTCTGGTGGCCAGTGTTATCATGTTTGCTGTTTTGTGCTGGGGCAGCAGGCTGAGGGTAGCAGACACCAACAGAATCAACAAACTCATTCGTAAGGTCAGTGATGTTGTAGGGATGGATCTGGACTCTCTCACGGTGGTGTCTGAAAAGAGGATGCTGTCTAAGTTGCATGCTATCTTGGTCAATGTCTCCCATCCACTACATAATGTACTGGGTGGGCACAGGAGTACATTCAGCCAGAGACTCATTCCTCTGCGATGCAGCACAGAGCGGCATAGGAAGTCATTCCTGCCTGTGGCCATCAAACTTTACAACTCCTCCCTTGGAGGGTCAGACACCCTGAGCCAATAGCCTGGTCCTGGACTTATTTCATAACTTACTGGCATAATTTACATATTACTATTTAACTATTTATGGTTCTATTACTATTTATTATTTATGGTGCAACTGTAATGAAAACCAATTTCCCCCGGGATCAATAAAGTATGACTATGACTATCCTCCGCTCAATCTGCCAGGGCCAGAATTCACACGCTGGGATTGACAGATTCCCTCCCTCTCAGAGGGTCAAAGACCCGTTGGGCTACCCTCACCTGGTTTGGCCCGTCTGCCGAGATGGTTTACCGGGGTGTGGCCGCTGCGCGTGTTTAGCTACTTGGAGCCACAGCTGAGAGCTGAGTGCCAGGTGGGGACCAAAGGTGGACGAGCTGCCCTGAAAAAGGGCATGGCAGGCCCTCAACCCCACCAGAGGTGTGAGCTGTGTGGCTAGGCACAGCTCAAATGCCATTTATAAATTTGCTGATGACAAAGTATAGGCAAAGTATATCGACTAGTTGAGTGGTACCACAGGAACAACCTGGCACTCAATGTCAGTGAGATCAAAGAACTGATTGTGGACTTCAGAAACGGTAAGATAAGGAAGCACACACCAGACTTCATCGAGGAATCAGAAATGGAAAGGATGAGGAATTTCAGGTTCCTGGCTTTCAACATCTTAGGGATCTATCCTGGCCCCAACATATCAAAACTGACACAAAGAAGGTACGATGGCTGCTATGTTTCATCAGGTGTTTGAGGAGATTTGGTACATCACCAAAGACACTTGCAAATTTCTATAGATTTGCTGTGGAGAGCATTCTAACTGGCTGCATCACAGTCTGGTATAGGGTGGAGGGGCATTGCACAGGACTGAAATAAGCTGCAGAATGTTGTAAACTCAGTGAGCTGCCACATGTTACTTGCCTCCTGGATGTCCTCAAGGATTGATGTCTCATTAAGGACACCCATCACCAAGGACATGATCTTTTCTCCATCTGGAAGGAGGTACAAGAGCCTCAAGCCACACCCTTAGCAATTCAGGAATGGCTTCTTCCCCTTTGCCATCTGATTTTTAATTAGACATTGAACCCATGAACACTACCTCACTACTTTTTTGTACTACCTTTGCAGTAGCAAAACACCATTCAAGCTAAACTCCATTTGTAAGTAATGAAATAATATTGAAAGAAAAATTAAAAAAAAGCCAAACAGAAGTAAAGTTCTGTAAAGTTTGAAATTAAAGTTTGTCATTGAAAGCTACTCTGGATAAATCAACTTTGAGTCACAAAGACTCAGGGCGGTGTGTCATGTTGTACCTTTGATACGGAAGCAGTTCCAATTTAAATTTCTTTTTTTAACAGTAGGAGTAAAACAAGGAGGGAAACAACAGAAGTTACTAATTATGATGAGCTCAGTCTACCTAAAGAGAATTGGAATTCTGATTTTCCTAATGAGATTATCATTATATTTTCAACCATTTAATTAACAATTGGAAAAATGCACAGACACAATTTCCAATATGTATTGATCACTGACAAGAATACAAGGTATTGACAACTTTGGTTTTGTACATTAGCCAGACAAATCAAGATAGAATATGTTATGCTAATTCATATTTTCTACATCATTTAAGTTAATTCTCTATAAATTCCCCTCTTATCTTTTATACTTGGCTAAATTCAACAACTCAAAGTCAGGAACATAGCCTTCTATGATATGTAATTCAGCTTAATTTATTTGTAATTAATGGTTACAGTTAATACTGAATATTGCATCACTTTTTCCAAAATGTGCTGGCCCTCACTTGTAAGCCTGACATATTCCTTCAAAAATTAAAGTACACACCCTCAGTCTCACAATATGTTGTTTGCAATCCAAGTAAACATACAAGAAGCAGCTGTGCTAGCAAAAACAAAGCTCCTGTGTATAATAATTTCCTTACTTGGCAACATATAAATTCTGCTTGCATGGAAAATTAAATGAGGAACACCTTAGAATGGGATCAGTTTTGCATTTCCGTCTCATTGAGAGTAGTTCAAGCTTGTGTTGAAATAGTAAGTGGTATCAGAGCAGGTAAGTGCATGGTTAGCAGACAGGGAAGAATGAGGAGAAAACTGAGCTGAGCATACCTGAACATCTGACACATGTACAGCCTGTAACACAGACACGAGAATTTGGACGACTGGTGGGATGGATTTGATGGCTGCTGCTGCAGGACTGCAGGCGCATTCTGCCACTTGGGAACTCGATTTTCCACACATCCGGGTTATAAACAGGTTACAGGAGTGAAACCCTGCTATAATCTGGGGAGGACCCATACTTCCACAAATGGGTACAGTACTGGCTTTGGAAGCTGCAAATGAGCTTCACTCACATGGATGCAAAGTTAAAAATGATTTGAGGAAATAAAAGAGGTTTTAGCATGAGATGACATTGAGGTTGGCAGCTCTAGTTTACAGAGAAGAAAGAGTCTCTCCTCAATCCATGTTTTATATAGTTGTTGCAAATGGCAGATTATCATTTGCTTGTGTAATAGGAAACCGTTCACTGATATCTCTAGTTACAGTACTTCAGTTTCTTTTTCTCCAACTGGTACAGATGGTAGAAAAAGGATGTATTCCCATTGTGTGTGTCATTATAAAAGCTTATCCTTGTGATGAGGGAGAGATGCTCCATGATTTGTTTTGTTTTAACACCTGCCTTGCAAAAAATTAAAACTCAAAATAATAAAATGTTCTAAAATATATGAATGTGTATGCAGAGGCCACTTTATTAGGTATTTTCTGTGTCCAATAAAGTGGTCACTGAGTGTATGTTCATGATCTGCTGCTGTAGCCCATCCACTTCAAGGTTCGACACGTTGTGCATTCAGAGATGCTCTTCTGTACATTGCTATTCTATTGCACAGGTACTTGAGTTACTGTCCCCTTGCTGTCAGCCTGAACCACTCTAGACATTCTCCTCTCACCTCTCTCATTAACAAAGTATTTTCACGTACAGACTGCTGCTCACTGGATGCTTTTTGTTTTTCACACCATTCTCGGTAAACTTCAGAGACTATTGTGTGTGAAAATCCCAAGAGATCAACAGTTTTTGAAATCCATAAGCCTCCCCTTCTGGTACCAACAAACTCTCCATGGTCAAAGTCACACAGATCACATTTTTTCCCCATTCTGATGTTTGGTTTGAACAACTGAACAGCTTAACCACATCTGCATTCTGTTATGTATTGAGCTGCTGCCACGTAATTGGCTGATTAGATATTTGCATTAAAAGAATCATACAATCAGGTTTAATATCACTGGCATATGTTGTGAAATTTGTGGTTTTGTTCAGTTGTACATCGCAATATATAATACTAAAAAGTAATCGATTACAATAAGTATACATATTAAAATATTAAATTCAATACAGTGCCTATAAAAAGAATCACCACCCTTAGAAGTTTTCATGTTTTATTGTTTTACAACATTGAATCACAATGGATTTAATTTGATTTTTTTTGACACTGATTAACAGAAAAATACACTTTTGTGTCAAAGTGAAAACAGATCTCTACAAAGTGATCTAAATAAATACAAATATAAAACGCAAAGTAATTGATTGCATAAATATTCACCCCCTTCAAGTCAGTATTTAGTAGATGCATCTTTGGCAGCAATTGCAGCCTTGAGTCTGTGAGGATGGGTCTCTATCAGCTTTGCACATCTGGACACTGCAATTTTCCTCATTCGTCTTTACAAAACTGCTGAAGCTCTGTCAGAATGAATGGCGATCATGAGTGAATAGCCATTTTCAAGTCCAGCCACAAATTCTCAATTGGATTGAGGTCTGGACTTTAACAGTGTAGCTGTTAAGCCATTCCTGTGGAGTTTTGGCTTTATGTTTGGGTCTTGCCAGAAAAAAAATCTCCCAAGTCACAGTTCTTTTGCAGACTGCATCAGATTTTCCTCCAGGATTTCCATGTATTTTATTGCATTCATTTTACCCTCTACCTTCACAAGCCTTTCAGGGCCTGCTGCAGTGAAGCATCCCCACAGCATGACGCAGCCACCACTGTGCTTTACGGTAGGGATGGAGCATTTTTGATGATGTGTGTGCGGTGCTTTGCTTATATCAAACATAGCCTTTAGTATGATGGCGAAAAAGCTCAATTTTGGTTTCATTAGACCATAGAATCTTCTTCCATCTGACTTCAGAGTCTTCCACACGCCTTTTGGCAAACTCAAGCCAAAATCGCATTTTTTCAACAGTGACATTCTCTTTGCCACTCTCCCATAAAGCTGTGACTGGTGAAGCACCCAGGCAACAGCTGTTGTATGTGTAGTCTCACCATCTCAGCTACTGAAGCTTGTAACTTCTACAGAGTTGTCAAAGGTCTCTTGGCGGCCTCCCTCGCTAGACCCCTTCTTGCATGGTCAGTCAGTTTTTGAGGATCTTGGTCTTACGGATGCAAGGTTCACAAATGAGAAAACTTGCAGATGCTGGAAATCCAAACAACAGACACAAAATGCTGGAGGAACTCAGCAGGCCAGGCAGCATCTACAAAAAAAAATCAGTACAGCCAACATATAAAGCCGAGACACTGCAACCAAACTGGAGCAAAAAAGATGAGAACTCAGAGTAAGAAGGTAGGGGGATGGGAGGAAGAAACACAAGGTGATAGGTGAAACTGGGGGGGGGGAGGGTGGAGTAAAGAGCTGGGAAGTTGATTGGTGAAAGCGATACAGGGCTGGAGAATGGGGAATCTGATAGGAGACAACATAAGGCCATGGAAGAAAGGAAAGTGGGGGGAGTTGATAGGCAGGTAAGGAGATAAGGTGAGAGAGGGAAATAGAATGGAAAATGGGGAACTGAGTGCAATGTTGTTGCTGTGATCTCACTCAATTAGCTGATATACTTTGCTTCTGTATACCCTCTCACCATCATCTGAAATTCCATTAACAGTAGCTGTATTGTCAGCAAGTTTATTGATGGCATTGGAGCTGTGCCTAGCCACACAGTCATGGGTGTAGAGAGAGCAGAGCAGTGGGCTAAGCACACATCCTTGAAGTGCGCCAGTGTTAACTATCAGCGAGGAGGAGATGTAATTTCCGATCAACATAGACTGTGGGCTCCTGGTGAGGAAGTCAAGGATCAAGTTGCAGAGAAAGGAACAGAAGCCCAAGTTTTGGAGCTTGTTGATTTGAATTGAGGGTATGATTGTGTTGAACGCTGAGCTGTAATCAATAAACGGGAGCCTGATATAGGTTCAGGAGATCCAAGGTGTACAGCATGTGTACAGGTTTACCTAATAAAATGACCACAGAGTCTATGCTGTGGGATCATTTTCTGATGATAGAACTTTGTCCCCTGAACCTACACAACCTTTTAGAAAGACCATGGATGATCTGATTGCACTTCAGCCCTGCATTCACAAGCACTTACCCACCCATGGTCATCTTTCTCTTATTGTATATCTATCTACCTCTGCCTTTAAAATAGTAATGATCTGCTTCAACCATCCCTTAGTGAATAGTTTCAAAGTCCTCTACGAAATAAAGTAAGTCAGTTCATATCTGTCTTAGATTGGCAATACCTTATCTTTAATCTGACTCAGTTCTAGATTCTCCCACAAGTGAAAATGTTGTCCCTATATCCATCCTTTCCAGACCATTCAGGATGTTACAAGTTACTTTTCTCACTCTCTAAGTTCCAGTAGATACAAACCTAGCCAGTCCAACTTTCCCTCATTCAGCAGCCTGCTTATCTAGGTACTGTATTGGTAACCATTATCTGAACTGCTTCTAACACAGTACCTTTCATAGTTAAGGAGATCACAACTATACACAAAACTCCAGATATGGTCACACGTCAGCTGAAGTCTAACCATCCTGCTTTTGTGGTCAATTTCCCCTGTAGTAAGTGATAACATTCTCTGTGCTTCCCGAACTAGGCTAGCTGCAGAGCAGCTCGTGGCAAATCATGCATGAGGGCACCCAGATCCCTCAGCATCTCAAAGCTCTGCAATCTTTCACCATTTAACTCAAATAAACTATTACACAATTTCCCATGTCAGATTTATTTTGCAAGATCTTTGGCCACTCCTTAACCTTAATTATAGGGTTTAAAAAAAACCCAAAATCAACAATTAACAATCTATATTAACTAAAATTCATTCACATTGAATCCAAAGCCCTCTGTCTGGTGAATGTATCTTTGAGGTGATTCTCCTCTGTGGTGGTGAGGATTTGCCACAACATTAATTTCACATTTTATACTCGAAAATGACAGATCACAAGGCACTGAGCCATGTTAGGGAACTGTCAACAGAACTATCACAGATAGCTGACCACAATTTTGGGTCTTCCTTATACATAAAGAAATCACTAAGGTATAGGTAGCTACGTAATGAAGTGCTGGTAACATTTTCCCACAGAGTAGGCACTGTGGAGGACAAGGTGAAAGTTTTAAATCTGGACTGATCTGATTTATTTCTTTACTTCCCGCTAGACCCCTTTAAGTTGATACAACTGCCTGGAAGAGAAACAATTCATTTTGTTCCATTTCTGCTCATCTACAGAGCTTTTCACACCAGTGAATCATATTGCTGTGAGTTCCTTTGAATTCATTAATAGATTAAAGCTATTTCATCTGATTCAAACAGCTTTTAAGCAGGCATAAGGAAGCCACCAATCATCAGTCACAGCAGGGGAAAAATTAGCTTCACTGTCAAGGAAAGCAGTCTACATGATCATACTCATTTGAAGCTGTGAGTTTTTGACTTTAGGGACAGCACAGCATTAAACAGAAATAATCTATCACCTCCAAAATAAATTTTAATAGGTAGCATTTCTAATTTCTCTACATTTTAATTATACACGATTAAACAAGAGAGAAGAGATTGGCCTCTCAATTAATCTAACTTCTCCTCACTCTCCCATACCAGCAGATAATCCCATGCTGAAAATTTAAATCATCTTGAATGCATTAGGTTTTAACTTTTGAAATGGGAACCCTTTATTTCATAATCGCGGTGATCATATCTATACAGTTTAATTCAAAGTAAATATCATAAGCAAATTCAGGTTAGACAAGTACCAAATAATACTGTTGTAAGTGAAAGATATATCATTTTCCAGTAGATTTTTCATGTTTAACAGCATAATTGGTAAGTCATTAATTACAGATATGCAAAATAATTATCTAATCCCTTTAAAAATGTACCAAGCATTTTATTTTTATAATGATCTCTGTTTCAAGATTTTAAGCACTAACTATTCAAATCAACTTATTGTCAGGAGGTGGACACTTGTTAAATCATAACAACTAATTAAATATACATACAGTTTACCAAATTGATATTTACTTATTTATATTTAGTTGAAAAATGGTATGATAATTGTGTGGAGCTGTCTGTGTAACAGACTGGAACATATTGAGCCTCCTTCAAATGTGCCTCAGCATATGTTCAGCACTTCCTCATCTCCTTCCTCCCTCCCAGAAGAACACAGAAAATATCAGTCTGGCTTATTTTAATGAGTTTGTTGCCTAATAATTGGCTTGATTAGTGTTTAGCTAATGTTTGGCATTCTGTTACCACTTTGTTGAGTATGATTTGGAAAATGCAAGGTAGCTGTTAATACTGAAAGTACCTCTACACATACACTAGAATCTCCAGTAAATATCTAATTCTAAGGTGCTGCAGTATTCTCCAGATGAAGAAAATTTATTGTGCTACATCAAATGAGAGCCCCTGAAGAGAACTGGATACTGCAAATTTTGAACTTGGTGACAAAGATGATGGCATTAATGAAAAGAAATGTATAGAAATGTTATACTTCAAATTCAATTTTATTATTGCATTGAACCAAGTGCTGGGAGATGGTCGGGTGGGGGGGATATGCAATAAAAAGAAAATATATTACTGCAGGAGAACAATTAATAATGAAGTGCAGTGTAATACACTCACTGAACCAGACGCAGTGGGGTAGCTGCACCAATTAGAGCCATCTGCTTATTAAGGCACCCTCTGCCTGAGATTTGAAGAAGAGCAAAACCAGTATAATAAATACATCAGGATTGGAAATGCTGATGTTGCTACCAATTGGGTGAAACACCTCAAAGCAAAGGATCTTTTCAGTTATGGGAGGACAAATTTAATAAATTGACAAGTTTCACAACATGTGCCAGTAATATTAAACCTGATTCTGATGACCATCTAAGTTTCTTAAAATATTGAATGACTGAAACAGTATATGTGTTTTTGAATTATCTGGATACTTTTCTTTGTTGCCATTCAGAAATGTCAAAAACAATCACAGCTGAACAACAGGAGCTGGAGGTCTTTGATCAGTTCCCAGGAGCATAGCTAAGGACTAACTGAAGATGAGGACCTACTGCCATTGTTCTGCAAGTGCTTTTCCAAGCATGTCATGTAGATGTTCTTCCATCCAATTCCTGGCATGGTTAGAGCTGGAGTAACATGTAGCTTCTTTTATCTTAAAAGTGGCAGTTGTAACGTGCTTGGTAATGAATCCTGTTATCTTGAAAATTTGACAAGTTTTAACAAGCAAAATTTTAACTTCCTCTAATCTCCATATCTATAAACTTGAAAATACCGTGGTTTAAGTTGGATGGTAATATGTTAACAACTATGTATGGATTGGTGAAGATTGTCTTTTTTTATACAAGGGAATTAATTGGAATGGATAATGTTAATGCTTGTGACCAAATTCAAAAATGTGCTGATGTAAATGGGCATTGTCTTGTACACTTTCCAAATGAAAAAGGATCCTACAGAACTCATATTTAAGTTGCCAAGATTCAAATCTACATAGATTGTCAGAAATACTCCCAACAATTGGTTGTTTGTATTGGGTTATCTCTGGTAGTCCCCTTAACAGAGATTAGGTCTCATGACCGAGGCAGCGCTTAGGAGGATGATGGCACCTAACGGCAACTCCTTTGTTTGCATCTTCGGAAACAGCTCTATTTCCATCTTTGATATCTCTTTTTTTGCCCTTTTAAGGTTCTTTTGAAGACCTTGACCTGGAGTTACATGCTGACTTCAGTTCTTTGCAGAAATGGTACCCGCACTCAGGGCTCACGACCGGCCGCTTTTTGATATGCCAAGGATACGGACTGGAAGACTGGCATGCCTTCAGGGTGTTGGATTTTCGTGGCTCTGCAGGGGGGCAGATTCAAGGCTGGTGTCACCGCCTGATGCATCCTGGGAGATGGAAGATTGTAAGCAGCAAGCTGGCTGTGTGCCTGGAGAACCGAGTTCTTTGGGCACAGAGCTTGGAGAAAGCAACCTAACAGACTTTTAACACCATAAATCAGCTAGTGTTTGTTATGTCTCCCCTCTCGCTGTGAAACAGGGACATCTCTTTTTCCCTGATCAGGGAGAGACAGAGCCAGTGGGTCGAATTACCGGGTGAACGAGTACTCTTTGGGGTACTGCAAGTCTGTACCTTTATTGATGCTTTGCTGCATGCTTGTGTGCTCGGTGGAGGGTGCCAATGTTTTTGTTTTGCTGGTGGGGGAGGGGAGGTCATTTCCTTGCTGCTGCTTATGCACGGGAGAGGGGAGCTGGGGGAGGGGCGCTCTAGGGTTCTAACATTTACCTGTTATTCAGTCTTTGAGACACTCCTCTGTTTTCGCAGATGTTTACGAAGAAAAAGAATTTCAGCGTGTATATTGTATATATTTCTCTGACATTAAATGTACCTATTGAAACCTATTGACTATGTACTGTTTATTTATTTTATTTATTGAGATACAGTGCAGAATAGGTCCTTCTGGCCCTTCGAGCTGTAAACGAGACAGATTACCTATTACCTATCAAACAGTACGAGGGGTGATTGATAAGTTTGTGGCCTAAGGTAGAAGTAGGAGTCAATTCTAGAAAACCTAGCACATTCATTGTTCCTACATTTACACACTTAGTCCAGCAGTTGTGGAGCATGCAGATCCCTTCTTTATAGAAGTTGGTGTCTTGGACCTCCAGAAGTGGTCAACAGCAGGGGTGATTGATAAGTTCATGGCCTAAAGTAGAAGGCGATGAGTTATTAACTTCAAATTTTCTTCATTTTGACACAAAGAGTTGAACTGCACGTGCATGTAACGAGAGCTGTCTAACTCATCTCCTTCTACCTTAGGCCATGATCTTATCAATCACCCCTGCTGTGGACCACTTCTTCAAAGACGGGATCTGTATGCTCCACGATTGCTGGACTAAGTGTGTACATGTAGGAGGGAACTATGTTGAAAAATAAATGTGCTAGGTTTTCTAAAATTGACTCCTTCTACCTTAGGCCATGAACTTATCAATCACCCCTCATATGTCTTTGAGCTGTGGGAGGAAACCAGGGCACCTGGAGGAAACCACGTGGTCACAGGAAGAATGTAGAAACTCCTTACAGACAATGGAGGGAAACTGATAATGTAAAGCTTTGTGCTAACCACTATGCTATCGTGCTGGACAATATGCTTAAATAAACACTATGCTTAAAATGAACACTATAATGTATTTCATAACCCAAACCAGAACTTATTTGGTCCTGCAACTAGATTCTTTGAGGTCCATGGTGGGCTTGTCCATTCCAGAATGCATGCCACGCCTGCTGCTGATATTGAAAGAGATAGTCCCACAGAGAAACAATTTAATGTGCTCTTACTAAAGTCCTCTTTAATCATGTGGACCCGGTGACCCGCATCGATCTCATCCTGAATTGGGTACAAATTGCAGAATGATACAAAAATATACAATGTTGTAGTTAGCGAGGAAGGTTGTTTAAGGCCACAGCATGATGTAGGTCAGCTGGAATGTTGGATGAATAATATCAAATACAATATAATCCTGACAATTAAGAGTTCACGCATTTTGGAAAGGAAAACAAGGGTAACACATTAAATGACAGGGCCTGATTGATGAACCTTGGGTACTTGTCCATTGATCACCGAAAGCGGCAGCACAGGTGGATAACATAGTGAAGAAGATGCTTGTCTTCATTGGCCGTGGCATAAAGTGTAACAGCTGTGACGTCATGTTACAGCTTTAGAATACTTCTCTGGAGCACTGTGTTCAGTTTTGGTCACCACATAAGAGGAAAGATGTGATTGCAATGGAGAGGGTTCAAAGAAAATTCTCCTGAATGATGCCTGGATTGGAGTACTATGGTTCTAAAGAGACTATGGAAAAGCTGGATTTTTTTCCCTGGAGTGGAGGAATTTGAGGGATGACCTGATCGGTAAAATGATGAAGGGAATAGACAGTAAAAATCTCTTTCCCATGGTGAGGTTGTCAAAGACAAGGAAGGATTAGTTTAAGGTGAGAGGTGAGAGCTATTATGGAGTTGGTTTAAACAGAAGAAGTTGGAATTGGAATGTGCTGCCTGAAGAAGTAGTGGAGCTGGACACTCAACTTTTAAGAAGGATCTTGACAAGTATTTCAGTCACCAATTAAATTGTATTAGTGTAAATTGTTATGATGTGTACTATAGGCATAGAATGGTCAAAGGACATGTTTCCCTGCTGAATACGTCCACAACAATCTAATTTCTTGGCCTTAATTTCTCATAATTTTTTTGCTATCACATTTTGTTCACCAAACGTCATATCATAACATTGTCAATAGAACCTCTCAATCAAGTGTATTTACATTGCTTAGACGATGCATCAACAGCATATGAAAACAGTGCAGACTAAAGAAACTGGATTTCATTGCTCAATATTCACCATCAAATTCAAATTGATTTGGTCTGAACCAAACACATCAGCTTCAAGATACCTGTAATGTGCCGTGCAATTGTAATGGCACCTGGGAACAATGGTACATATTCTCTGAGCAAGTACCTGCCATATTCTTCGATATAAAAGTAACTGCACTTCAATTATACTTTCAATTATCTATAAAATTCCTTGGGATAATGCAAAATGCAGAGTGTTTTGTCATGCTCTGAAATGAAATATTATTGGGCAAGTTGAGCATATTTCCACTTCGTGTTTCAAATGGCTGAGGTTTCTCTTCCCAGCAGCTTTTTCATCACTGCGAGCACTGGTGACCTCAGGGCTGCATGCTCAGTCCATTGGAATTTGCACTGCTGATGCATGACTGCACTGCAAGATTCAGCTCAAACCAAATCGTCAAGTTCACTGATAACAAAACACTGGTAGGTCCCATCAACAACAATGATGAGATGGCATACAGATTATAGGAGGAGGAGCTGGTAGAACGGTGTAAGCACAACGACTTGAGTCTCAACGTGGACAAGACTAAAAAGTTGATTGTGGGCTTTAGGAAGGTGCAGGCTTGACCACTCACCGCACATAAATGGCTTCTCTGTGGAGAGAGAGTTAGGAGCACAAAGTTTCAGGGAGTGCACATAATGAACAATCGTAGTTAGTCCCTCAATATCAACTCTTTGGTCAAGATCCAACATTTCATTCCCATCTTTAATTGTCCTTGAGTGCATAATGCTTTACAGTACAGGCAACCTGGGTTCAATTCCCAACTCGGCCTGTAGGGAGTTTGTACGTTCTCCTGTGACCGCATGCAAACACGAACAAAAGGTTCAGTTTTTGTACATACCAAACATCAGAATGAGGAAGAAATGTGATCTAAGTGGCTTTGACTGTGGAATGATTGTTGATGCCAGACGGGGTGGTTTGAGTATCTCAGAAACTGCAGATCTCCTGGGATTTTCATGCACAACAGTCTCTAGAGTTTACAGAGAATAGTGTGAAAACCAAAAAAAAAACATTCAGTGGGTAGCAGTTCTGTGGGCAAAAGCACCTTGTTAATGAAAGAGAATGGCCAGATTGGTTCAAGCTGACAGAAGGTGACATTACCTCAAATAATCACACATTACAACAGTAATGTGCAGAAGGGCACCTCTGAATGCACAACATGCCAAACCTTGAGGCAACATAAGACCATGGCGGGTTCCTCTCCTGTACCTAATAAAGTGGCCGGAGTGTATATTGTTTTAAAAAGGGCTATGCTTAGATATTGAAGTTGTAAGGGCTTCACATGGAGTTTAAATTCATTTGAAGACATTAGAAGGGAACAGAGGGACAGAGAAGTAAGGCAGATATTTGAAAGTACAATTGAATTGGGAGTTGAAGTACAGCACAAAATCCTCCAAGGGATGAATATTAACAAGGAGTCACCTAACCTGATGTACAGAAGACCTCAAATTTATGTGCCTTCAATCTGAAATTGTGTACTCATATTAATTGCCTATGTTATATTTTTCTTCACTTTTTCCTTTGAATGAAATATGAAGCCAAAGTCCCTGCAAACACATGAGAGTAATGCTGTGGCTCTTTTAGTGCATGGCATTCTCACCACTATACTGCCAATATCAAAACTTACACTACAAAATGAGATTTATTTAAGATATACCCATAATTTTACAGTAAGCAATTATTTGTCAGGTTCCCAACAAAAGTTAACTGTGCTTTAAAAAGAGCTACTGTTTACATACTAGTTTATTTCAATAACTATACAAAGCTGTCATTGCAACTTCTGTTTTGCACAGAGAGCAGGCACAACGTATTCAAATAGAAGCTCTGGCCTAAGGTAAAGGGATGATGAGACTGGTTGGAAGCAAGTTGTTGCACAGGGATACATCTTCAAGCCTGTGAATTTATCACTGAAAATATTGCCAAATATCCAAAATAATTACTTCACAGTATTATAGTGCCACTGAAGTTCAATCCGGTGACATTAATGGAATGAGTTTAAGAAGCAGAGTATGATATATTAAACTGACATCCTAACCCATTTACCAGCATTGGCTGGTGATAAATGCATGGGCATTATTATTGTTTAACAATGTTTGAAATAAAACTTAGCTTAATAAATCTTATGAAAATTGATGAACATCATTTAATTTCAAAAAGAACCCAATGTGGAGGTATTAAATTTCTCAAAGGAACTGATGGAATGGTGCCAGACTGCTTTTTTTATGATGAATGTCTGCATCTTATATTTGATAAGAAAGAAAATAGATTTCCATATGTGGAGAGCAAAAATGAAGGTCATCACTAGAAGATGATCACTAATGTATGAACAAGACACTCTACTCTAACAATGTAGAACCCCACACGCAGCATGTTGAGAAATTGTGGCAAATAGTAGACACACTGTTATCAGGAAGTTAGTCATTTATATAATGAAGGATTTGAAGCATATGCTACAAATTTGAGACAAAGATAGGCATGATCTAGCTCATAGTGAGTATAAGCAAAGTCGATATTGTGTATGTATGGGGGGCAGGAGGTGGTGAGAGTCCTAATTTGCCACTTGTGCAAAGAAAATCCCTTTTCAAATAAGATTAAGGGATGGTTGATGCTGGATATAATAAATCATAAAGATGATCTACACACAACCTCCTGAATTCAAGTGGAGAAGAGTGTCCAGACACTAAACCATATTTTGCAATAACTTTGAGTACCATTCCATATAATTTGTGTGAAAAAATAATCCATGGATTCAATGTATGGATTATGCAATATTTGGTTTTCCCCAAAGGTCTGACATGTAATGCACAGAGACTGTGCATGCATAGGGGTATCTATCTCATGGTTCATGGCACCATGGCTGGACTTCACTACTGGGACTGGCAGTGAACTTTCAGAGGACTGAGCAGTCTACAGTCTCCCAATGTGTTTGCGAAATCTGTATCTGTGTGACTCAAACAAATCCTCTCTGAGCAGCTGCCTAACTCAACACCATCCTCATCCTCATCTTCTAGTCAGTGGTCCCAGTCTCACAGTGACTCAGTGGCCCTTCTTAGTAGAACGTAAAACCTTAGATCTCCTGCACTCTTGACTTATCTAGTAATGGGTACCTTAACAGCTGAATCTCGCCAAGCTCACAGAACAGAATCTATCAAGGGCAAAGCCCAAAGGTGGCAATACTCTGGTAATCTTTTTCTACAGAGATTCCATTTCCTTACATGGTAAGTCTCTGTATCATCTTGTTGCCTATTCTATCCATCTTATTCATTCTCACCCCTCAGAGCAGCTAAGCTTCCAGTATAACTCACATGATTCAGACAACATGTCTATCATTGTAATTTTCCTGCATATAGAATCTCAAGATCAGTTTTCTGCTGCATCAGCTAGGTATTACCCTCATTGAAGAATCCCACATGGACACAGTGTTATATACTTAATATTTCAGTAACACTTAGACCACAGGACCATAAGATATAGGAGCAGAATTAGGCTATTTGGCCCATTGAGTCTGCTCCACCATTTCATCATGGTTGATCCATTTCCCTCTTAGGCCCATTCTCCTGCCTCTCCCCATAACCCTTCACGCCCTGACTGATCACAAACCGATCAGCTTCTGCTTTAAATATGCCATATGTCTTGGCCTCCACAGTCACCTGTGGTGTGGCAATGAAGTTCACAGATTTACAACTCTCTGGCTTAAGAAACTTTTCCTCATCTCTATTTCAAATGGACATTCCATTATTCTGATTCTAGACTTCCCCTACCACAGAAAACATCCTCTCCACATCCACTCTATTAAGGTCTATCGATATCTGATAGGTTTCAATGAGATCCAACCTCATTCTTCTGAATACAGGCCCAGAACCATCAATCCGTCCTCATATGGTAACCTTATCATTCCCAAAATCATTCTTGTACACCTCCTTTGAACCCTCTCCAATGCCAGCACATCCTTTCTTAGGTAAAGGGCCCAAAACCACTCACAATCCTCCAAATGAGGCCTCACCAGTGCTTTACAAAGCCTCGATATTACATTCTTGCTTTTATATTCTACTCCTCTCAAAATGAATGCCAACATTGCATTTGCCTTCCTCACCATCGACTCAGCCTGCAAATAATCTATGCATTTATTCCTTCTACCAAAGTGCATTCCTCTCACTTTATTCCATCGGCCTCTTCTTTGTCCATTTCTCTAATCTGTCTAAGTCCTTCCGAAGCCTCCCTGCTTCCTCAACACTATCAGCCCCACTACCTAGCTTCATATTGTCTGCAAACACGGCCACAAAGCCATCAATTCCATCATCTAAATCATTGACATATAATGTAAAAGGAAATGGTCCCAATACACACCCTTGTTTAACACCATTTATCACTGGCAACCAACCAGAAAAGGATCCCTTTATTCCCACTCGTCTCCTCCTGTCAATCAGTCAATGGTCTATCCGTGCTAGTATATTTCCTGTATTACCATGGGTTCTTAACTTGTTAAGCAGTCTCATGTGCAGCACCTTGTTAAAGGTTTTCTGAAAATTCAAGTACACAACATCCACCAATTCTCTTTTGTCCATCCTGCTTCTTCCTTCTTCAAAGGATTCCAATGGATTTGTCAGGCAAGATGTTTCTTAAGGAAACCATGCTAACTTTGGCCTATTTTATCATGTGCTTCTAAGTAACCCAAAACCACATCCTGAAAAATCAACTCTAAAATCATCCCAACCACTGAGATCAGACTAACTTACCTATAATTTCCTTTCTTCTGCCCTTCTCTCTTCTTGCAGAGCGGAGTGTCTTTTGAACTTTCCCAGTCCTCCAGAGCCATGCCAAAATCAACTGATTTTTGAAAGATCATTACTAATGTTTCCACCATCTCTTCAGATACCTCTGTCTGATATCTAAGTTGTAGACTATCTAGTCCAGATTGCTTATCTACCTTCAGACCTTTCCATTTCCCAAGTACCTTCTACCTAGAAATGGCAACTTCCACATTCTTGACACTCTCAAATTTCTGGCATACTGGAAATGTCTTTCACAGTGAAGGCTGATGCAAATATGTATTCAGTTGTCCACCATTTCCTTGTCCCCCACTACTACCTCTTTAGCATTGCAGTAGTCTGATATCCCACCTCCCTTTTAAAGTTTATAAATCTGAGGAAACTTTTGGTATCCTCTTTAGTATTATTGGCTAGATTATCATCATATTCTACCTTTTCCCTCATTATGATTTTCTTTATTGCTTTCTGTTGGCTTTGATTCCCCTTTTTAGCCACAGTTGTGCCATCCTGTCATACCTTCTAAATTGCTCCCAGAAATTCCAGCCATTACTGCTATGCCGTGTCCCTTTCCAATCAACTTTGGCCAACTCCTCTCTCATGCCTCTACAATTCCCTTTACTGATAGATCTGACATTGGCTTCTCCTTCTCAAACTGCAGAATGAATTCTATCATATTATGATCACTGTTCCCTCAGGGTTTTTTACCTTAAACTCTCTAATCAATTCTGGTTCATTGCATGCCAACCAATCCAGAATAATTGATTCCCTTGTGGGCTCAACCATGAACTACTCTAAAAAACCATTTAGTAGGCATCTACAAATTCCCTCTCTTGGGATCCAGCACCAGCCTGATTTCCCCAATCTACCTGCATATTGGGATGCCCCATGACAATAGTAACATTGGCCTATTGACATGTCTTTTGTATATCTCCTGTGTAGTGCAATTTTTGGGTTTAGCACATTGATCAGATAACCTCAGCCATCAGTCTTCAGATATGAATTGTGGATTTGATTTTAATGCACAGACCACACAGACCAGGAAACAGGCATTTTTTCTGGTTGTCTGCATATGCACAAGTTCAATCAACATTCCATTACATAGATGCAACAGTGATGAACACTTGTTTTGGGTCTGATAGTGGGAAGAGTGTAAATATGGATTTGTTTGACTTGTCCTGAATTTTCTTTGACCTTTAGTACATAAAATGTGTATAGTGCTGAGCAAAGGCAGACTTTTCGACTGAACGTGTCTCCATATGATTCCTGCTGCATCTTGTTTTGTCGAGTAAAGAAGCTGCTTCATATCTACCAGTACCTTTCTTCCGTGACTTCATTCACACAACAACATCCTGTAGTAATTTGTAGTCTACAACTTTGCTACTGTTCAGCGGCCTGTAGATAAATCCCACCAGGGTCTTTTTACCCTCGCAGTTTAGAATCAGAATTATAGAAGACTACAGCAGAAAAACAGGCCCTTTGGCCTATCTAGTCCATGTTGAACCATTTAAACTGCCTACTCCCAGTGACCTGCACTGGAACCAAGTGAGGGAACCATACCCCTCACATCCATGTACCGATCCAAACTTCTCTTTAAGTTTATTGAAGATCCAGCCACCATTTGCATGCCACATCTACTGTAATAGAGTCAACTAAACATGAATTTAAAAAGATACTGGATGATGCCACAGCAGTGTTCAGTGTGGCATTGAAAAACACGAACATATCAAGGCTAGGGTAGTGTTAAGTGAAAGAGCCACCCCCATCTGTTTCAAAGGCATCTAGTTCCTGAAACCATCTGTGATAAAGCAGCCAGTGAACTAGATCCCATGGAAGCTGAAGGTTGAGTGGAGCCCAAGGGGAATGTTAGTTGTCCCAATAGTCATGAGGAGCAGGTCTATCAGGATCTGAGGTGATTCTAAGGTCACATTAACCTGGTATTGAAAGTAGATCAATCCCTTCTGCCCAGGACAGAGTCATAGAGAAGTACAGTGCAGAAACAAACCCTTTAGCCCAACTAGGCAATCTTGCAAACTTTTCTGGAGGAAAATATCTCAGCTAAGTAAACATAGCTGAAATGGAGCTAAGATGGAGATAAAATAACAAAATGAACACTCACAAGTGGCTTTATCACTATAATGGGTTTATTTATGGGGGAGTTTCTGCACTGGCACTCTGGCAGAAAGCTATGGACCGGGCACTGCAAGGCTGCCCAGGAACTCATTGTTACCTGGATGGCATCATTATTACCAGTAGGGGTGACAAGAAACATCTCCAAAATCTAAAAACAGTGTTAAAGAGATTATGGGCTCAGAGCATGATGCCATAAGTGTGAATCCTTTAAACCAAACATCATTTAACTGTGGTATCACAAAAGGATTACACAAGTATACTGATAAATTTCAAGCCGTATTTGCGGTTCTTTTTAGGATTTGTCAATTACTGTAATAGATTCCTGCAATAGTTTCTGTGATATCACACCAGAGGAATATTGTATCATTTCTTAATGCATGCATTACTAAATGACAATAAAAGAAGACTGCGTGTCCTCATAATCTAATCTAATTTAATACCGTGCTCCACCATTTGAACTCATTCCTACAGACTGGGAAGATATGGCAATGGCCGAAGTAGTGTGAGATGGCTTTCCAAAAGACAAGAAAAATGGTGATGTCAGATGCTTTTCTCACACATTATTACGTTATGATCCACACTGTCCACTGAGGCTTTGCCATGATGCCTCACCTTATGATAGCTGCAGTCACGTCACACATTATGAACAATGGAAGTGAATGCCTCACGGCCTTAGCATCACACTCTCTTACTGCCGTGGAGAAAAAATACATACAGCTTGACAGAGAGGCCTGGCATCTGGTTTGGGATGTAAAATGTTTCAACCGGTAGCTGTACGGGAGAGAGTTTGATCTGATTACTCTTGATCAACCACTAGTGTCCATTTTCAATCTACAGAAGGGCATTTGACTAACAGCAGCTGCACAAGTGCAGAGATGGATGCTGTTTCTTGGAGGACACAATTACAAGATTGATTTCAAGAGGACAGCTAATTATGGAAAAAAAAAACAACTAATGATGGATTGTCCTATTTACCCTTGGAAAAGGAAATGCCTGGAAAAATTTGCAAAAGAGGACACTCCTCTTGATGTATTCTTCCTAATGCAAACTGAAAGTCTTCCTATTATGGCAGAGATGATCCGAAGAGTAACCAAAAATGATCCCACATTCTCTCAGGTCTACATAGTGACTCAAAATGGCTGTAATGTGCATCAGAAATCGCAGCTCCCTCATTTTTACCAGCACCAGAATGAACTTGCCCTTGATGGAGTTTTCCTTTTGCGGGGACTGAGTTGTTGTATTATCCAAGCTGAGAGCTGAAATGTTGGAGGAGCTACATGCTGGTCATCTCGGTGTGGTCAAAACGAAAGTGTTAGTTTGAAGCTTTAGCTGTTGGCCTGGAATAGATCAGCAGATTGAGCAGCACTGCATAGAATGCCAACACCCCCAGAGAAAGGTGTCCACAGCTGTCAGATTCATTTCCTGCAGCTTCCACAATCACCACAGAGGAGGCTCCTGAACCTGAGAGAATTTCGCAGCCACAAATCCCACCTGCCAGGCAGAGTGATCCCTCTTGTCGGGAAAGACATTATCTCACAACAGTAAGAAATTCTCCACATTGATTAAATCTTTAGGCCTGAATGTGATGATTTAAAATTTACTATGCTGTGTACGCGTATATAGTAGTTGTATTATAGAGTATACTGTATATCTTGTTGAGATACATTCTCTATTGAGTTGGAGTTTACAGCTGAGCAGGGACAGTTGTGTATTTAATATTTCAGTAATATTTGAATAATATTGTAAATATATTGTTTGATTAAGTATTCTTTGCTGTTAACAGAATACATTGCAGATTATATGTAAACGTACATAAATGGCATATGTCATTATGTCATCACATAATAGGTGCGTGTCTCTCTAAAAGTAAAAGTAAGAACTTTCACTAGTTATCCCAGCTCCATGTTTCCTTTCAATTATTTTTCATGTTTTGGAGTTACATGCATAACATCCAATCTTGCTGAGATTCCCCATCATTGTGCTGGGGAAATCACCTCACCGGGATGCAATAGGGCAGACTGGTGCAGTCTCAGAGACTCTCTTGATTTCATTAGGAATCCCAGAGCAGCCATAAGCAGGAAGTACTCTCTCTTGTTGATTATTATACTTCATTTGACAGCTCTAAAATAGCTTTATATATGGGCTTTGGTGTTAGTACTTTTTTTAAAGCTTTCAATAATTGTATTTTTGTTTGTATATTTCAACTTTAATAATCTTTAAATAAGTTTGTGTCAGACACATTTAAACATTATTAAGATCAATTGTACAGTAACTTTTTCAGAAAGTTGAGGCTTCTACCAGCTTTACGGCTGTCCTACTGTCAGCACCTTCCTACTGCACTGGGAGACTCAGGATATGTAAAAAGGTCAATAAGATGCAGCATCTACTTTTGACACGGGCATGGGAGAACTCTGGATGGCATGTTCAGTGGGCCAGCCAATCCAGCCAATTAATTGCTAACTCAGTGTTTCTTGAAAAACATTGGTTGCTTAAAACATTGCTTCCTTACATCTTACATTACAATATTTCTAAAACACAGAATAATGCCCCGGAGGAGAATTTTGGACCAAATACAATAAGATTAATTCAGTTAAAAATTCAATTTGATTGAAGTGTGCATTTCAATTCAATCAAATCTCTTTTTGCACTCAACATGGTATTTATCCAGAGAGTAATTTTAATTCCTCTTGTCTTTTTAACACTTTAGTTTCAATAAGACTGAGATCAGATCCGGCAACATAGCACATTGTTTCATGCCAGAATTCAAAATCTGGATTACTGAAATGCTAGTTTAGCACCAGTTTTAACGACTATGAAGACTTTGCGGAAAGCAAATATAAATTCTGAGCAGGTAAGACACTCCAACGTCACATCTGGTTGAAGTAATATTTTGATGCACGTGCCTCAATTGTCCTTGCTTTGAACTTGTGAAACTTCTAACACATCATTCTGAAGTTGTACAATCAATGGGTCAGATCCTTAGCTGATCAATGAATAATCAATCCCACTGCTTGCCTGTACTTGGACCATGCTGTTTGATCCATCTTGATCCTTCCACAATCTTCTTGGAGGCTGACTTCTCATCTCCAAGCTCACCGAGAATGAATCTGACTTATATTTTTTTAAATAATTCCCAAGAGAAGTTTGGAAGCAGTGTAAAACTACAAAGTACTTAAAATAAATAATAAAACTCTTTCTGAACTTAAGTTATGAAAATCTCATTTATGCTTAAAACAATGAAATATGTTTAATAAAATTGAGTTATAAATAAATTCTTCTTGGGCTTCCAGTCAGGTGCAGGTATTGATTAGAACTGACGTTTCAATGATGAACACTGCCGTTTTCTTCAGGAATGTTGCCTGCACGAGAGAGCTGAAACCTGATTGGATGAGGATTAACCGATTCGGAAGGATGGACTATTGGTATAAATACCACCAGACAACACATGCCCAGGCATCATCCCTGAAGAAGATGGTAGGTTTTGTCAACAAAATGTTGGTTAGGATCGCTATCTGTACCTGACTGGAAGCCAAGAAGAGTTTATTCATCATATACGCTGGGATACACTAGACCCTTTTTCATAATTCAATTACATCAACTAAAGAGTGTATGCTTATGATTGTCTTCATTCCGCTTTGTTTCAGTGGGATTGTTGCGCTGGATTAGTTTGAAACAGTTTCAGTGTACATTTCTTAATGTTCAGCTTCTGGGCTGGGTCTGCAAGTGCATCAGCTGTGACCTGGGGCTAGCACTCACCTGGAACAGAAGGCTGCATCGTGGCCTGGATTCCTAAGTCCCAAGCTTCTGTCATACTAAAGTAGATCAGCCGGCTTGTTATCAGAAGGTCTACCTCCATATGTTCAGAGTTTGGTTCTTGCTCTCTTCCAACTCATTTTATGTTCTCTAATTATTTTGATGTAGTTCAATGAATCAATGTTATTTCCCTGTCAATGATCTCCTTTTGATCTAATAAATCAGCTTCCAATGAGTTGAGCTTCTGTCAATTGCCTGTCCTTTTACTGTGAGCTTTGCCTTATCATTTCATCAAACTTCTTTCAGACAATCTACATGTTGTTTTCACTGCTGGTGGATTCATTAACTGAAGACTTCTCATATTTGTCTCTCATACACAATAAACTGAAGACCAAACAGACTTTTCTCTTTTTCAGGGAACTGAGGGGCGAAGCCAATTTATTTTTTCTCTACCAGTGCCTGTTAAAATGATTACAGTCCTAGAGGTTTCTGTGAAATTGAAGTAGGTGGGTACAAGAGTAAGATGGACAGAAGTTATTAAACAAGATTGAAGATGGACAGAAGTTATTAAGCAAGGAGAAAGATAGACAGAAATTATTAAGCATGCTGTAAAAATGCAGCTCAAGTTGATTTTTAAATGAATGCAGGGAAAACCAAAGAATTGACACAATGAGGAAATGAGAATTTACAACCATATAAAAGCATGTATTAGATTGCAAATGGCTGGAATTATGAATTATTACAATAGAACAGCATATTAATAACATACTAAATGCTGCTTTTCAAACTGAAAGCTAGTGAATGGAGTGAATGCTGCCAAACCAGACTGTGCAGGAAAGATACCATCAAGATATTTAGGAGCACCGCGTGCTGGATTTGATATATGGCCCAGGCTCATCGACATTTTATAAGTAAATTGAAAAAAACTAGATGGTATCTACAAAGGTGTATTGATGAAAGCTTTGCATGTGAACTGGAAGTATCTTATATATCCCAGGGAGATAAGTCATGGAAACATAATGTCGAATAAAACTAGGAAGATCAAAACTGGTCAGTTTTTCCTTCAAAATGGAAGATAAATTCAGTTTTAGAATAGTTTTTATTTTAAAATGGAACATGAAAAACATCCACCTTGTAATATTTAATGTAATATTTAATGCATGAATACAATCTTTAATTAACTGGTTATAAAAATTTGCACAGAGCATTATGAATATTCATTTTCAGTGAAGAGGCATGTAGGATTGCTGCAGGACTTTAGATGATAGGTGATGAAGATAATGCTGTATAAGAATAGCTGACTCCTGATCATGACATGCCATTAATTCCTGTCATCCTAAAAACTCATGCATCATTCGTTGCAAGAAGGAGGAGGAGAAGATGGCGGCGCGACGCAGCACGCGCGGCCACTCCGATGAATGATATCTGTAATCTGTCAAGTCGGGTATTATGCACAATTCTGATTTGATGGAGACAGACGTGAGAGTATGGAGGAACATCAGGAGAAACTTCTGAAATGCCTGCTTCACTGCCGCTGTTACTGTGTGGTCTGGAATCTCCGGAGAAGGCCCCGAATCCTCGGTTTTGCTTGTTTCAGTGGCTGGGGCGAGGTCAAAGGCGCTCGGCAGAGGATGGCGCTCCGGAGGCTGTATCAGAGGAGCTGGTCGGAGGCTCGAAGTTTTCAGATGGATGGACTCAGTGTCGGCTGTTATCGGGTGCTTCCAAGGCATCGGCAGTTGTCAGTGCCTGGAGGTTTATGGCAGGGAGTTTCTCCCTTTTGCTGCCTGCTATCGGGGAGTTGGGAGTCGATGGGAACTTTGAGACTTTTTTTTTACCGTGCCCATGGTCTGTTCTTCATCAAATTATGGTATTGCTTTGCACTGCTGTAACTATATGTTATAATTATGTGGTTCTGTCAGTGTTAGTCTTTGGTTTGTCCTGTTTTTCTGTGACATCACTCTGGAGGAACATTGTATCATTTCTTAATGCATGCATGCATTTCTAAATGACAATAAACGAGGACTGAGTGTTCTCATAATCTAAATTAGTAATGAATGTTGCTACAAATACATTTTGCAATGGGAAGCCTTCAATATAATGTATTCAGAGTGTGGATGGTACATTTTGCCCACTACAGATATCTCACCACTCTCAGAAATGGCCAGAGACAATGGTAGCAAGAGGGCTGAAGCAGGTCAATGCTATGCTTTTTCAGGAAACTCTGCCACATCTTTATATGTCTGGTTAACTGGTTCAACTTGACCTTGGATTATTCCCTTCATTCCAATATCAGTGCCTTTCTGTTCTGTTGGGCAAGGTAGTTCAGAGTTGCAGGACTGTGATTTCCTGGCTTATGTGACTATTATATTATTACATTATACTGTCTCACATAAACACACTCCTCACACTTCATGTCAACCTGTCAATCTTCAGGCCATGTCAGTTGGGGACTTGTGCTAATATTGTTTTGTGACAGCATATGCTGGATGGTAATTATATATTTTGTGTGTGACTATAAGTACTGTGTTTTGCACCTTGGCCCCAGAGGAACGATGTTTCATTTAGCTGCATACTTGTGGATGGTTGAATGACTGATAGAAATCTTAAAAAAAATCTATCAACTTATTAAATGTTGAATATTTCCACTAGTGGAATTGAAAACTAAAACCCATAAACACATGCTAATTATAACAGATGTTTTGCAGTGAACTAAGGACGTTGTTTATTCAGGGAATGATTTGATTCTGAAATTGAAAGAGGTACAATTATCGATAGCTGAAGGAGAGAAACCATGCAGAACAAAGACATCAGCAGCAGATAAGCTGAAACAGTATGGAGCTGGCTGTCGCTATGGAGGTGAATGGATAACCCTGATGATACAAGAGATTTTGCAGATGCTGGAAATCTTGTGCAACACACACAAAAGGCACTCAGCAGATCAGGCGGCATCTATGGAAGGAAAAGAATTGCATGATAAAGTCTCAGTCTAAAACATCATATGTTCATTTCTCTCCATAGATGCTGCCTGACCTGCTGAGTTCCTCTGGCGTTTGTGTACGTGATCCTGATAATGGTGCCTTTATGTGATCTGACTATCTTTTCAGGGTTGAAAGGTGGAACGCAATCTGATTTACCCACAAATAATTGCCAAGGAAAAGAATGGAGTCTGTGATCAGGAACAGAGTGTGTGGCAAGCCAGAATCAATTTTCAGTGCAACTATATTCGAGTCATGGAGAGATACAGCAAGAAAACAGGCTCTTCATCCTACTGAACCTGTACCGACCATCAATCGCTTATTGATACTACATGTCTCTCAATTCTTCTATTGTTCGACAGTCTCATTAAAACAACCCCTCTCCAAGATTCTGCCCTGTACTTACACACACGGAGCAATTTACAGCAGCCAATCAATCTGTACGTCTTTAGGATGTGGGAGGAAACCAAGGCAGCCAGAAAATATCTATATGTCACAGAGAGAACATGCAGGGTTCACACAGATGGCACCAGGTTTAGTGCCATGAAGCAACTGCCCTACCACTGTCCAACCCATAAAAGTTTACCAAAACATCCTCGCAACGGGTCAGGGGAATGAATGGGAATTTGTCTGTTCCTTCAACAGTTAAATGCTGGACAAGATGAGGCAACTGCTTAAGGTGGACTCAAGACCGGGGCCTGCAGTGTGAAGGGCAACATAGACAACAATTCTGGTCTTGATTCTAATTACAAACGATTGTAGCAGCCATCATGTTTAGTAAATTTATATAGTGAGTCCCACCCAAACTAAACTTGTATGCTTCAACACAATTTGCCTTGAACAAATCTCCCTCCTCCCTCAGCATGCTCTTCAAGGTTATGCCAAAAGATATGTCCCACTTTTACCAGGTGTGCTTCAGTTTCAGATATCGCCTTAAGGAAAGACATTCTGGCCAGGAATCTTCAGAGATCTGCACACACACTGTTCCTGTAGCACCTTAAAAATTCAATGCTTTGTGGTGTATTGTACCAAAGTGTAATGAATTTAAGTTTCATCAACCATGTCATTCCATGTCAGTGTCATTCCATCTACATCCGCTTGAAGATATTCCTTATCTTCTTTGTATTAATTACACTTTTAATTAGTTCCCATCCACAAACTTTGAAGTTGTTCCCAAGATACTACTGTTCAGTCAGTGATATGTGTGAAGAAAAACAGTGGTTGCAGAGTAAGAGAATGAAACATTCAGCCTGCTGAGCCTGTACCAGCCATCAAAATCTAATTGCATTTATCCCAGTGATCCTAATTTATTCTCCCCATATTCCCATCAGCTACTCCCAGATCTCATTATTTAGCCACATGTTAGGGGAAACTGTTTGTCTCTGGGATGTGGAAGAAAACTAGAGCACCTAGAGGAAACTCAATGTGGTTACGGGGGGTGGGGAGTGCAAAGTCTATGGAGACGGCAGCGATGTCAGGATTGAACTCAACTCTCTGGAGCTTGAGGCTCTACCAGCTACACCATTGTACTTCCCAGTAATGTTGCCTTTCATGTGCAGAGTGAGATTGCATCAAATAAACCTCTTTCATTTGTGTTTCGGAAAGTGTGTGGAGCCCTTGTTGAAGTATACAACATGTTGTCATGGTTCAACAGGATGCATGCAGTGATTATGTTTCCCTTCACTGGTAGGTCTTGAACTAGAGGTCACAGTGTCAGGATACAAATAAAACATTTAGGTCTGAGGTGAGCAGAAATGTCTTCATTTAGAGGACAGTGAACTTGTGAAATTCTGTACCAGGCCTACACTGGTGACTGTCCCGCACATTTCCTACGCTACATCGACAACTGCATTGGTGCTGCTTATTGCACCCATGCTGAACTCATTGACTTCATCCACTTTACCTCCAGCTTCCATCCTGCCCTCAAATTCACTTGGTCCATTTCCGACATCGCCCTTCTATTTCTCGATCTCACTGTCTCTATCTCCAGAGACAGCTTATTCACCGATGTTTATTACAAACTCATGGACTCTCACAGCTACCTGGACTATACCTCGTCCCACCCTACTACTTGTAAATATGCCACCCCCTTTTCTCAATTCCTCCATCTCCTCCGCATTTGTTCTCAGGATGAGGCTTTTTATTCTAGAACAAAGGAGATGTCCTCCCTTTTCAAAGAAAGGATCTTCCCTTCCTCCACCATCAACACTGCCCTGAACCACACCTCTTCCATTTCATGCACGTCTGCTCTTACCTCGCGTGATGAAAAGATACAACAGCGCCTCTTTCACCTCAGACGGTTGAGAAAGTTTGGTATGGTCCCCCAAATCCTAAGAATTTTCTACAGGGGCACAATTGAGAGCATCCTGACTGGCTGCATCACTGCCTGGTATGGGAACTGTACCTCCCTTAATCGCAGCATTCTGCATAGAGTGGTGCAGACAGCCCAGCATATCTATAGTTGTGAACTTCCCATAATTCAAAACATTTACAAAGACAGGTGTGAGAAAAGGGCCCAAAGGACCCCTCTCTGAATCTGTAACTGTAGACTTAAATAGCTTAAATACTCCTTTTTATACCAAGTTATCATCTATCCAATATCATAACTATTATCAACTTACATTATGATTTGGCATCATCTGCTTCCGAAGTAAAGATGGATGAAAACTATTTAATTAGCAAGTCTTCTGTCATTTCTTTTTCTGCATCTTATACAATACTATGCAATAGCTTTAGGACCATGTTAGAAAAATTCTGTATAGCGAAGATGCTTTCAAAAATAATAAAATTAAAAGTTTCTAAATATTAAAAAAAACTATAAAGAGCAGAAAACAGTAAAAAAAACCTAAATCAAATCAGTATTTGATGTGACCACACTGTGCCTTTAAAACTGCATCAATTCTCTTTGGTATACTGTTGTGCGGCTTTATAAGGAATTTGGCTGGTAAGTTGTTCCAAACATCATGGAGAACGTGCCACAGTTCTTCTGAAGATTTTGACTGTTGAGCTTGCTTCGGGCTCTCCGGGTAATCCCAGATATTGTTGAGATCAGCTCTCAGTGGAGACCATACCATCTGAAACCACAATCTTGATTGCCTAAGACTTTTCCACCGTGCTGTATGTTGCTAGTCAGTTCGGACTCCTTTTATTCTTCATGTTTCGGTTTCCCTTTTATGTTTTCTGTTTGTTTACTCCATCTGCTTCTCTTATAACATTTTTATATTTCCTTCTGATTGTTCTGCATTCAGTCTGTTTCTCCAGGCTGGCATCCTCACTCATTGATATTTTCTGCTTCTGTTTTTCTTATTATCCATGAAGCTCAGCTTTTGCTGCTCTGTTTTGTGGGAAATCCAGATGTGGTAAACTTGATTTCTGGGGTAGCTGATGATCTAACCAGCAGCCTGAATTCAACAAGAATATGAATCGTATTCCTTGCAATTTCCTGAAAAATTGGATCATGAAATTTGCTACTTCGCTCAAAAAGTAATGTCACAAGTAAAAGCCCTAGATCTTTTAGCCATCTGGTATATGACATTCCTCTGTGAACTTAGAGAACTTTAGAAGAGAAGATATAATGTGACTTAGAACACAAGAACCTAAGAAATAGGAGGAGGAGTAGGTCATCTGGCCCATCGAGCCTGCTCCATAATTCAATAAGATCATGGCTGATCTGGCCATGGACTCATCCCCACCTACCTGCCTTTTCCCCATAAGCTATAATTCCCCTACTATGCAAAAATCTTGTCTTAAATATATTTACTGAGCTGGCCTCCACTGCTTCATTGGGCAGAGAATTCTACGGGTTCTCCAGACTCTGGGAAAAGCAGTTCCTCCTCATCTCCATCCTAAATCCACTCCTCTGAATCTTGAGGCTATGTCCCCTAGTTCTAGTCTCACCTATGAGTGGAAACAACTTTCCTGCCTCTATCTTATCTATCCCTTTCATAATTTTATATGTCTCTATAATATCTCCTCTCATTCTTCTGAACTCCAGCGAGTACAGTCCCTGGCTGCTCAATCTCTCCTCATAGTCTAACCCCCTCATCTCTGGAATCAACCTGGTGAACCTCCTCTGCACCGCCTCCAAAGCCAGTATATCCTTCTTCAAGTAAGGAGACCAGAACTGCACACAGTACTCCAGGTGAGGCTTCACCAGTACCCTATAACCCCCCCTACTCTTACATTCAATCCCTCTAGCAAAGAAGGTCAACATTCCATTTGACTTGTTATACTGTTTCAGAACACTGCTAATTGCCAATAACAACGGATCCCACACTGGATTCTTCAAATCATTCAAACCCAGAGAAATAAAGTGAAAGTGTGTTATCTTTGTTCAACTGCTAGTAGTCAATAGCATTATGGAACATGGCAGGTTTCCTTTCCAAAAGGATATTAGTGAATCAGCTGGGCTTAAATTTTAATTCTGATTCCTTTTACTGGTAGTATATTTATTCAATGTTCTCAAAAGAACTGAATTAAATCTGAACTCATATTCACTGGGAAATCGTCCTGGTCTTCTAAATTATTAACCTCATAAAGGAAGTACCATAACATCAGTCCAAGCAGCATGCAACTTTGATGTGTGTTGCTTGAATTTCCAGCATCTGCAGAATTCCTGTTGTTTACCATAACATCAGGCCCATTTTCACTACCACAGTGTTAACCTGAGTTGATTGGAAGTGTTTGTAGTCCAACAGTCCAGCTTGTGCAGGTGATGGAGCATCCATATCTCTGTGTAATACCTTTGACCACTTTAGAGCCAAATTCATGACATCAGGATGGTTCAAATTGTATGAATAAGAGATAAAAGTACTGCACCTATTTTTTTAAAAGAAAAAAAAGCCATCTGTTTCTAATTTCAGTATGACAACTGAATTGCTGTTTGCTTTCTTCTGCATTGTTTATGAACCCGCAGGGCATGATTTCCAACCTCTAATTACAACTCTACTTTGCATAAATTTATGTAAAATCCTTTCATATAATTTATTCTCAAAATCAATAAAAGCTAATTATTTCACAAGAGTGTAAACATAAGCAATCTCTTTAATAATTATGACCTCTAGCTAAACCCATCACTGACAACTTGGGTAAATTAGAAACATAATGAAAAATCTCCAACAGTCACTTGATTTTGAACTAGTGCATTATATATTAGCAACTTGCTACAAAGGCTGCCTGGAGGACAAAGGAGTGTAGGAATTATTAGCTGAAACAGATCAGGGTTCATCTAGTTCACCTTCTACCATTCTGAATGCACGCTGCAATGATATTGGAGTCAGATTAATCATTGCAATTTATCTGCATGAATTAGTCTATAGCATACCCTGTTTATTATACAAGAGAAAATCTATTGATGGGAACCCTTGAAAACTGGAGACTTAACATCACTTTATCCTGCTTTGCCTTCTTCTCAATGTCACACTTCAAATTACTCATAAAAGGACCCAAAGAGTTATCTCCTGAAAAGAAAACCTAGTTTGAAGGAATTATTGTGAACTGCTTCCTCTGTCTCCTAAAGGAGTTTATTCCGTAAGTTGAGCACTTACTCACTGTACCACTTGTTCTAGCAAATTGTTTTGAATTTGTTCCACTTCAAGCAGTGGCCAGGTATTCTGATTCCAGGCTCTGGACAAGGTAATATTGTACATCATGATCAACATTATTCTATCTTTTTTGAAGCTTGATTATAGCAAATTTCTTATTATCAACACAGATTTGTACAGGAATTTATATATGACCATTTGGAGTGAAGTTTTAAACAAATTATCTTCATAGTATTTTACAATAACTAGGAGGGCTTGCTGTATCACCATTGGATCCTTCTGTCCTAAGTTTGTCTCTTGAAAATCTAATTGTTCTTCATAAAAAATACTCCATGCTCATGATCATTTTGGCTTTCAATTGTTATATATCATTGTTGCATTGAGATCACTAAAATTATACAGTATTCTAGGTGACCAGACCAACCATTTATACCACATTATTTTAATTCAAGACAGATCTTTTGATCAATCCTAACATTCAGTTATATTTCTTTCCATGCATGGCACAGAGAAGTTACTGGCAAAGTTAGCATATGTTGTCCTACAGAGATTGCCCCAAAATTGAGGAAGCATTTAATAGTTAACCACATTGGTGGGTGTTCAGTCATCTGAAGGCTAAACTTAATAAATGTGACTGACTTCCTACGTTGAAGGACATTAATGAAGCATGTGGATTTTGATGACAAATTAACTGTTTCATAGCCACTGGCACTGTGACACACTTCTTCCCAAATTCCTGATTTATTTACTTATTGGTATAATTATTGACACTGAATATTTTTATGACAGTTTCAACTTATTGTTAATTAAATCCATAGAATCTCCAGTTATTCTGTGCAACTTTATTTACTCAATAGTGCCTGGATCTTTTTCTCATTTGAAGCACCTTCTCTATTTCTTGATAGTAATTGTCATCTGTGACCTATCTATCCAACTGCCAGTATGCTCACTTTCTCCAAATTAATTCCACTGAGCTTCAGCATTTTCAGCCTTTGACAGTCTTGTTTCATCTGTAAATGAAACCTCTACACATGTCACAAAACCAATTTCTGTGAGACCCTATGAACAGCATCTCCCAAGCTGATGACATACCCATGACAAAGTTCTTGGGTACGTCAAAGTACTTGAATGTGATGACACAGATTGACAAACTGGTGAAGAAGGTGTATGCATGCTTGTATTCAATGGATCAGGTAGTGAACAAGAGAACTGGGTTATCATGTTACATTGTATAGGATGTTGGTGAAGACACACACAGTATTATGTGTAGTTCTACACCATCAAGCAAGTTGCGATTAAGCTGGAAAATGTTCAGTAAAGATCTACAACCAAGATGGCAAAGGTGTATCATGGTGACATGTTGCAGGCTGCTGACACAACTTCTGAATTACTCTCACTGCAATCTGCAGCCTGTAACCTCCCTTTGAGTAACATACCTTTGAACCGTCTTAATGAACTAGTGATGTCACGATACTCTGAAGGACTTGGTGGATTTAACTCTCAAGTATGTGATATGGCACCTTTAGATAGATGGAGGTACAAATGTTTGTACAACACAATGGCCCAAAGAGTGGGAGGAGGGGAGAACTCCAAGTTAGTTTGAAACACCAAGGAATGAAACTCCATGTATCCATTATCTTTTCCGCAAATGTACGAATACATCACAAATACATCATGGTTGTCACGGGCTTTATAAATACAGTTGGAGAAGAGTGTGTCACCACACAATCATTCAGATTCTTCTCTAGCTAGAAACCTTGGATGAATTATGAAGCTACAATGTGTTAAGGGTCGTATCAGTCGCATTCAAGTCTGGCGACCAAATTAAATGAAAGAGGTCCAGTAAAACCAAGAGATATAGGCAACAAGAAAGCTTTGCTTGTAGATGAGCTCAATGCTTTTTATGATTGCCTTGTCCATCAAAACATGAAGCCACCTTCATGAATTCCCACAGCCTCACGGTGATTCTTATTTATTTATTATTATTATTTTTCTTCTTTTGTATTTGCACAGTTTTTGATGTTTACACACTGGTTGTTTGTCTGCCCCATTGGGTGTGGTCTTTTATTGATTCTATTAAGTTACTTGGAGTTTCTGAGTATGTCCACAAGGAAATGAATCTCAGAGTTGTATATGGTGACATATATGTACTTAGATAATAAATTTACTTTGAACTTTGTTGTATGTTGTAGTCAAGTCTATGGTTCCAAAGCAGCCCTCTGGGAATTATATGGACTTTCCTGAATTACTTACGGAAAGTACGCCCTGTTGATAGTAGTGTGCATAAGATTTAACATCATAGATATTAATGATGTTTCAAAAGATGTGAAAAGGTGGAAGACTTATAATACATGAACACAAAACAGCAGCAGAAGAAAGCTATTTAAGGAGCTTGTATTGCTATTCAATAAAATCATGGCTGACCTGATCTTAGTCACATTCCCAATTTCTTTCCTGTTACATATAGTCTTTAACCCCCTAGGGGTATTCTGTTTGAGTGATATTGGTTAAGGAGAAATATCATCCAAAAAACTCCATGGTACTTTTCCACACTTATTTAAAATAATATCATGGAATCTTATGTCTACCTGAGAAGGCAAATGCAATTTTGATTTTTCATCCCATCCAATAGTCAGCATTCTTTTGGTACTGCACAAGAATGTTGTCTGATTTTGTACTTAAGTTCATAAAATACATTTTAAACCAACAGATTTCACACATTGAGAGTTCTACTCTGGCACAAAGTTAATATTTTACTGAATTACCACATATAGACTCATGACGAATGAACATTGTTGCTTTGGTTGGCCTATCATATGGTGCAATAGCAGAGAGATCATTTATCCTACACTCTATCAAAATAAGAAGGGCACAGGAAATGCTGGACTTGCAAGTCAACCTTTCAGAGGCTCTTGTACCTCATCATTTGAAGAAGGTTTCTCGTAGTTGCTGCTCAAGTGAAATTGTTAACAAATATTTATGTTTTTTGCGAGTTTGTTACACCTGATTTTAGAGCAAAGCATTCCCAGATCAGGCACAGCACAGGATGATGCAAAATTCTGTGTAATCCATCAAACAGTAATGCAAGGCTTTCACAGTTGATGATATATCACAAAACTGCAAATACCATTGAAAAAAATTCACTCTAATTACCAAATAGCAGAAAATTTCCTTCAAAGAGCACTTAAAAATGTAAGAATATGGCATAGTTATTTCTTACATGAGATACACAGTAGTCTCAAATCAACACATATTTACATCTGGCTCAGAACTAGAATCAAAATCAAGTTTATTTTCACTGACATAGGTTCTGAAATTTGTTGTTTTGCACCAGCAACTTATTAAAAGCTAAATTTAATCCACTTAATTACATTCAACTTAAGGATAAATGACCCATTTTCATTGCACCAGGTCATCTCAGTGCCCATGTACTGCATACATCACACAGGGATATAACATGCAATTGGTTCATCTACGGTCATAGTTGGTTGAGAAATAAATGTTGGCAAGAACACTCAGTGTCACCCTATCCTTCAAATAGTACTTTGACATTTATTGCCATCCGCTTGTGTGAGCAGGCTTAATGTCTCTTGTATCTCTGACAACACAGACACACACCACCATTTCTTTCTAGAGATGTAAGCCAATATCGTTTTCACTAGTTTCTGAACTAGTCTTGAACCCACAACCTTCTGACTGAGGATTCAGATTTACTTATCACACGTACATGGAAACAGACAGATTGCATTAATAATGGAGCGCTGCTACTGAGTTGGCTAGGGTGACATCTAAGACCTAAATCCAGAAGCACAAGCAACTTTCTATTACAGTCAGTCAGAAATGGAGGCAGTGTGTATGGTTTGTGAAAGAAATGTTGATTTTAAAATTAGATGCAATGGGGAAGTACTCAAATATGTCCCTCTGATATATTTGCCAAAGTCTTATTTTTAACCAATTGTTTTAGCGTGGAAATAAAAGTAACTGATTGACTTAAAATCACAATACCACTTCTGCTTCTAACTAAACAATGAGTTTCAGAAATGCCTGCAAAAGATACAAAAGGGTAAAGAAAATCAGATTTACATATCAAGTTACAGTATCATCTTTTAAATCTTATAATAGTTTTACCAATTCATTGATTGCTCTGAATGAAACATTGAGACCAAAACAAAACAGGAAAATTGAGAGTGGCACTGTTTTAATTCGAAGCAATTTAATAACTAGTGGTGTTGCATAGATAATGATTCATTCAGACCTCCGCCCATAATCTACCACTTGGTCAAGTGCAAACTACCTGCAGTCCAACTGATTTTTTAGGTTTGGCCTTTCCCGAATTTTGGGTTCTGAGTATACTGTTTTTGGGCTGGGTTGAACTTGAAATTGTATCTCATCCTACCCCATCAAAGTGAATCAGTGAATCACACAGCGGAGAAACAGGCCCTTGTTCCATCATCATCATCAAGTATACATGTATTGCATGCTGATCTCATTGCCCAGTATTTGGTCTTATTCCACAGCAGTTCAAGTGTTCATTTAGATAACATTTTAAATCTTGAGAGAGTTTCAGTCTTCTCAACCCTCTTCAAGGCAGAGCATTCAAAATTCTATCCACCCTCTGAGTGAAATCAATCTTCCTTATAAACTGGCTCTACTCATAACAGAGTAACTCCATCTGAGGCAACATCCTGTGGAATTCTCTCATCACCATCTCCAGAGCAATCACATCTTTTCTATAGGAGGTGAAAAAAAACTTCATAGCTCAGCACATGAAAAAACAGTGTGGAGTAAGATTAAGTTTTACAGGTTTTTTTCTGTTTCAACTGATAAGAATTAAAAAGAGGATGATTTCAAAGTTCAAAGCCAATTTATTATCAAAGTACATATATAACCATATAACAATTACAGCATGGAAACAGGCCATCTTGGTCCTTCTAGTCCGTGCCGAACTCTTACTCTCACCTAGTCCCACCGACCTGCACTCAGCCCATAACCCTCCATTCCTTTCCTGTCCCTATGGCTATCCAACTTAACTTTAAGTGACAACATCGAACCTGCCTCAACCACTTCTGCTGGAAGCTCGTTCCACACAGCTACCACTCTCTGAGTAAAGAAGTTCCCCCTCATGTTACCCCTAAACTTTTGCCCTTTAACTCTCAAATCATGTCCACTTGTTTGAATCTCCCCCACTCTCAATGGAAAAAGCCTATCCATGTCAACTCTATCTATCCCCCTCAGAATTTTAAATACCTCTATCAAGTCCCCCCTCAACCTTCTACGCTCCAAAGAATAAAGACCTAACTTGTTCAACCTTTCTCTGTAACTTAGGAGATGAAACCCAGGCAACATTTTAGTAAATCTCCTCTGTACTCTCTCAATTTTATTGACATCTTTCCTATAATTCGGTGATCAGAACTGTACACAATACTCCAAATTTGGCCTTACCAATGCCTTATACAATTTCAACATTACATCCCAACTCCCATACTCAATGCTCTGATTTATAAAGGCCAGCATACCAAAAGCTTTCTTCACCACCCTATCCACATGAGATTCCACTTTCAGGGAACTATGCACCATTATTCCTAGATCCCTCTGTTCTACTGCATTCTTCAATGCTCTACCATTTACCATGTATGTCCTATTCTGATTAGTCCTACCAAAATGTAGCACCTCACATTTATCAGCATTAAACTCCACCTGCCATCTTTCAGCCACTCTTCTAAGTGGCCTAAATCTCTCTGCAAGCTTTGAAAACCTGTATCATTATCCGCAACTTATATCCACAATATATGTCACCATGTAAAACACAGATTCATTCTCTTGCGTTATACTCAGTAAATCAATCTTAAACTCAATACTCAATTTTATTCAATAAGAATAAAAACCAGTGAAGGACCCCGCCACCTAGGCATTCAGCCTGTGTGCAAAGATGCCAAACTGTGCACATGAAAATTGAAAGAAGTAAATAGCAAGAACATGAGATGAAGAGGTCTTGAAAGTGAGTCCATAGGTTGAGGGAATAGTTCAGTGATGGGCAAGTGAAGTTGTGTGAAGTTATCCTCTTTGGTTCAAGAGCCTGATGGTTGAGAGACAATAACTGTTCCTGATCCTGCTGGTGTTGGTCCTGAGGCTTCTATACCCTCTTTCTGATGGCAGCAGCAGGAAGAGAGAGTATGACCGGGGTGTTGGGTGCTCCTAATGATGGATACCGCTTTCCTGTGACAATGCTTTGTATATATGCGCTCAGTAGTGGGGAGGGCTTTACCCAAGATGGGCTGGGCCGTATCCTCTACTTTTTGGAGGACTTTCCATTCAAAAGCATTGGTGTTTCCATACCTGGCTGTGATACAGCCTGTCAATATACTCTCCACAACACATCTTTGAAAGTTTGTCAAAGTTTTAGATATTATGCCAGATCTTCACAAACTTCCAAGTAAGTAGAGTTTTCTTGATTGTGCAGGATATGTTCTGAGAGGTTATGTGAGATGTGTACTCACAGGATTTTGAACTGCTCACAGCTTCCACTGCTGTGTCACTGATGTAAAGACAGGTGTGAGTTCTCCTGAAGTCACTAATCATCTCCTTTGACATCTTGACATTGGGAACAGGTTATCTGTCTAGCACCAGGCCTCACACTCTACCACCTCCTCTCAGTATGTTGCCTCATCTGTGTTTGCGATGAGACCCAACACTGACAGGTCATCGGCAAACTCGACAGTGTTTTTCACTTGCACCATGCATGAGCAGAACATACAGCACGTAGCCCTGGGGAACATTTATGCTGAGGATGATAGGGAGGGAGGAACAGTTGTGCAACTTGACCATCTGAGGTCTATTGGTTAAGAAATCCAACACCCTGTTTGTTCACCATAAGAAAATAAGACCATAAAATATAGAAGCAGGATAAGGCTCCCCTCCAAGTGAGACCTCACCAGTGCCTTATAAAGCCTCAACATTACATCTTGCTTTTATATTCTAGTCCTCTTGAAATGAATGCCAACATTGCATTTGCCTTCCTCACTATTGACTCAACCTGGAAATTAACCTTCAGGGAACCCTGCACAAAGATCCCCAAGTCCCTTTGCACCTCAGATTCTTCAGTTTTCTCTACATTTAGAAAATAGTCTGCACTTGTATTTCTTCACCAAAGTCAGTATGACAATAGCGTTGAATGCCAAACTGAAATCCAGAAACAACATTCTGACATAAAAAGTTTTCCCTTCCCTTCCCCTCTTCTTCTATTCACTACTCTTGACCGCTTACCTTTTCTCATCTGCATATCACCTCCCCCGCGTTTGCTCCTCCTTCCTTTTCTCCCATGGTTCATGCTCTTCTGAGAGATTCCTTTCTCTCCAGCTCTTTCTATTTCCCACCCACCTGGTCTCACCTATCACTTTCTAACTATCCTCCTTTCCCTCCCCCACCTTTTTATTCAGGCATCTTCCCCCTTTCTTTTTAGTCATGAAGAAGGGTCTCAGCTCAAAACCTTGAGTGTACTCATTTCCTGACCTGCTGAGTTCCTCCATTGTTCTGTGAGTGTTGCTTCTAACATGTGTCATTGTTCTCCATGTGTCAGGTGAATTACAGATGCTGTAACATCTGTCATAGAGGGTTTCAGTTGGCAAGCATATTGGAAAATATCCACTGTGACAGGAATAGAGTTTTGATATGTGCCTTTGCCACCCATTCAAAGCACTTCATGGTGATTGGTGTTAGTGCCACAGGGCAGTAGTCGTGTAGCTCTGAAACTGAAGGTTAGCTCTCAACTTACTTTACTAATCTCTGAGGTTTCTATAGTGAAGTAACTTGCATAGTGCTACCACTATTCTGCTTCTTCTAGACATAAGACAATAAGACCATAAGACATAGCAGCAGAATTGGTCCATTTGGCTCATTAAGTCCACTCTGCCATTCCATCATGGCTGATTAATTATTCATCTCAACCCTAGTCTCCTGCCTTCTCCCCACAACCTTTGGTGCTCTTACTAATTAAGAACCTATTAAACTCTGCCTCAAGTATACTCAACGACTTGGCCTCCACAGTCTTCCATGGCAATGAATTCCACAGATTCACCACCCTTGAGCTAAATAAATTCCTCCTTATCTCTGTTCTAAATGGAGCCCCTCTATTCTGAGGCTGTTCCCTCTGGTTCAGGACTCACCCACTACTAGAGAAAACATCCTCTCCACTTCCACTCTATCTAAGCCTTTCAATATTCGATAAGTTCAAATGAGCTCCCCCTGCTACATTGTTACAAACTTCAACACGTACAGGGCCAGAGCCATCACATGGTCCTCATATGTTAACCCTTCAATTTCCAAGTCATTCTTGCGAACCTCCTCTGGACCCTCTCTAATGCTACAACATCTTTTCTTAGGTAAGGGGCCGAAAACTGCTCCCAGTACTCCATGTGTAGTCTCACAAGTGCCTTATAAAACCTCAACATTACTTCCTTGCTCTTATATTATAGTCCTCACGAAACACATGGCAACATTGCATTTGCCTTCCCTATCTCCGAATCAGCCTTAATGTTAACCTTTAGGGATTCATTCACAAGGACTCCCAAGTCCTTTTGCACCTCTGATTTTTAATTTTTCTCTCCATAGTCCCACCTTACTTTTTTATACCAAAGTTCTTGACCATACATTTCCCTACAAAACATTTCATTGCCATTTCTTTACCCATTCTCCCAATCTGTCAAAGTCCTTCTACAGACGCCCTGCTTCTTCAACACTACCGCTTCACTTACCTTTGTATGGTCTGCAAACTTCGCCACTAACTGTCAATTCCATCATCCAAATCAGTAACATATAACGTGAAAAGAAGCAGTTTCAACTCCAACCACTATGGAACACCACTTGTTACAGGCAGCCAACCAGAAAAAGCTCCCTTTATTCCCACTCTTTGCCTCCTGTTAGTCAGTAATCTTCTATCCACGATAATATCTTTCATGTAATACTATGAGCTCTTATCTTGTGAAGCAGCCTTATGTGTGGCACCTTGTCAAAGGCCTTCTGAAAATCCAAGTAAACAACATCCACTGACTCTCCTTAGTCTATCTTGCCTGTATTTCCTCAATGATTTCCAAAAGATTTGTCAAGCAAGATTTCCCTTCAAGGAAAGCATGCTGATTTTGGCCTATTTTGTCATGTGTCTCCAAGAACCCCAAAAGTATCCAGAAGTACTCCAAGTATCCTTAGTAATGGACTCCAACATCTTCCCAACCACTGCAGCCAGGCTCACTCCACTATAATTTCCTTTCTTCTGCTTCCCTCCCTTCTTAAAGAATGGAGTGACATTAGCAATTTTCCATTCCAGAATCTCGTGGTTCTTGAAAGATCATTTCTAATGCCTCCACAATTTCTTCAGCTACCTCTTCAGAACCCTGTGGTGTAGTCCATCTGGTCCAGGTGACTTATCTGCCTTCAGCGATTCAGCTTCTCAAGCAGCTTCCGTAGTAATAGCAACTGCACTCACATCTAGCCCCTGACACTCTCAGATTTCTGGCATACTGTTAGTGACTTCTGATGCAGAAGTGAAAACTGATGCAGAATACTTATTAAGTTCATCTACAATTTCTTTATCTCCCATGACTACCTCTCCAGCATCATTTCGCAGTGGTCCAACATCCACTCTAATCTCTCTTTTACTCTTTATATATCTGCAAAATTGTTTGGTGTTCTCTTTCATATTATTGTCTAGCTTACTTCCATATTTCATCTTTTCTCTCCATATGGCCTTTTAAGTTGCCTTCTGTTGACTTTTAAAATCTTCCTAATCCTCTAACTGCCCATTCATTTTCCTGTATTATATGCCCTCTCTTTTGTTTTTATGCTGTCTTTTATTTCCCCTGTTAGCCATGGTGGCCTCATCCTCCCTTTAGAATACTTTTTCATCTTTGGGATGTATCTGTACTGCACCTTCTGAACTGCCCTGGAAACTTCAGCCATTGCTGTTCTACTGTCATATCTGATAGTGTCCTGTTCAAGTCAACTTTGGCCAGCTTCTCTCTGATACCTCTATAATTCCCTTTCCTCCACTATAATACTGATACATCTGACTTTATCTTCTCCCTCTCAAACTGCAGAATGAATTCTTTCATATTATGATCACTGTTTCCTAAGTGGTCCTTTACTTTAAGCTCCCTAATCAAATCCAGTTCATTACACAACATCTGATCCAGAATTGCCTTTCCCTATGTGGGCTCAATGACAAGCTGCTCTAAAGAGCCATCTTGTAGGCATTCTACAAATTCTCTCTGTGGGATGCAGCACTGACCTTGTTTTTCCAATCTACCTACATAATGAAATCCCCCAAGACTATTGTAACATCTTGTATTTTGTCCTGCAAACTGAGTTGCCACTTAAGATGTCCAAAATTGCACCAAAATGGAATGACAACTTTATTCCTTAACCTGTCATTGCATTCACATCAATAATGCACTGTTCAAAACAGTTGTTATATATCTTTTAAACTCCATTTTATTATATGCCTCTCATCAAATGATTTAGAAATAAACATCCATTCAATCCTGCCTATGAGGTACTTTGCTTCCATGGAAAGTCCATCAGAGCAGGACCCAGAAAACTTAAGAACCAAGTCTTAATTTAGGAGGCATAATGATTAGCTTAATCTGAAAGGAAGAAGTTTGAAACGTTGCTCAGTGGAGGGTGTTCATATTTGTGATGGCCAAACACACTAAGAGAAATTTCCATATTATATCCTGAGATGGACTTGGATATTCCTGAGACTTTATAACAAACTATACTTAGAGAAATAATTATAGAAAACACAAAAACGTAAGAAATAGGAGCAGGAGTTGGCCATCTGGCCCATTGAGCTTGCTCCACCTTTCAATAAGATCATGGCTGATCTGGCTATGGGCTTATCTCCACCTACCTGCCTTTTCCCCATAACTCTTAATTCCCCTATTATGCAAAAATCTATCCAACCGTGTCTTAAATATAATTACTGAGGTAGCCTCCCTTGCTTCACTGGGCAGAGAATTCCACAGATTCACCACTCTCTGCGAAAAGCAGTTCCTTCTTATCTCCGTGCTAAACCCATTCCTCCAAATCTTGAGGTTATGTCCCCTAGTTCTAGTCTCACCTACGAGTGGAAACAATGTTCCTGCCTCTATCTTATCTATCCCTTTCATAACTTATATATGTTTCTATAAGATCTCCTCTCATTCTTCTGAATTCCAGTGAGAACTGTTCCAGGCGACTGCATCTCTCTTCACAGTCTCACCCCCTATCTCTGAAATCAACCTATTGAACCTCCTCTGAACTGCCACCAAAGCCAGGATATCCTTCCTCAAGTAAGGAGACCAGAACTGCATACAGTACTCCAGGTGCAGCCTCACCAGTACCCTGTACAGTTGCAGCATAACATCCCTGTTCTTAAATTCAATCAAAATAAAAATTAGCAGAAAATCTGAAATAGAAATCTGAGGAGCACTCAACAGGTGAAACCACATCCATGGCAAAAATTAACACTTAACTTTTCATGTTAAAGAAATTACATTCAAAGTGTTGTCCTGCACCACGAGGGAACCAGTGATTGGTGTGTTTTTGATGATGCACAGTGTTCGGCTTACGCGAAACATTGTGTTTAGTATGATGACCAAAAAGCTCAATTTTGGTTTCATTAGACCACAGCACCTTCTTCCAGCTGACTTCAGAATCCTCTACACATCTTCTGGCAAACTCTAGCCAAGATTTCATGTGTTTTTTTTTCAACAGTGGCTTTCTGTTTGCCACTCTGCCATAAAGCAGTGACTGGTTAAGCACCCGGGCAACAGTTGTTGAGTGTGCAATTTCTCCTATCTCCTCCAGAATTGTCATGGGTCTCTTGGTAGCCTCCCACAGTAGTCCCCTTCTTGTATGGTCAGTCCATTTTTAAGGACTTAACTGTACTCCAAGGGATATTCAGTGACTTGGAAATTTCTTGCATCCATCTCCTGACTTGTGCTTTTCAATAACCTTTTTGCAGAGTTGCTTGGAGTGTTCTGTCTTCATGGTGTAGTTTTTGCCAGGATACTGGCTCACCAGCAGTTGGACCTTCCAGATACAAGTGTATTTTTACTACAATCAATTGAAACACCCTGACTGCACACAGGTTTCCAAAAACAGATCTCCATTTAGCTAATCATGTGACTTCTAAAACCAATTGACTGCACCAGTGATGATTTGGTGTGTCATATTAAAGGGGGTGAATACTTACGCAATCAATTATTCTGTGTTTTATATTTGCTATTAACTTAGATCACTTGGTAGAGATTTGTTTTCACTTTGACATGAAAGTGTCATTTTCTGCTGATCAGTGTCCAAAAAAGCCAAATTAAATCCACTGTGATTCAATGTTGTAAAAAAATAAAACATGAAATCTTCCAAGGGGTGGTTGTGGGGGTGGGGGGGGAGGTGAATACTTTTTATGGGCACTGTGTGCAGTGCAACAGGTATAATATCAAACATCTTTGAGAACATGGCTTATTAACAGAAATACCATACATTACCCTGTTTCTTTTGCTGCACTTTCATAATGTAAGCCATTTCTTATTGGGAATCCATATTAGATAAGGAACATATCCAACTCAAAGTTTTATGCTTATCTAATCATATTTAATAACAACCTCTGAAAAAAAAATAGAGTTCTATATATGTGAATTTTCATGCTGCATTCTGAACAGACAAGGTTTCATGCTGGGAGTGTTTAATTGGAAAATGAATCATTTTCACTTTTAGACCAAGAGGTATTTTCAGTATTTTGCAAACTTAATGACTGAAAATTCCACATAAGGTTTGCATAAGTATCAGAGTATCATGGAAAATGTTTCTTGAGACATTTCTCCAGAGCTCTGCCTGCATCCTGCAATGGACAGTTGGAGGAATTACGGCAGGAACTTCACTACTACTGAATATTATTAGTGAGGGGATGTAAAGGGGCTTCTGCTGTTCCTTCTCCAGGAGTTCTGCCAAACAAATCACTGTCGGCAAGCCAAGAGATACAGTATCTGTGAGGATTCAAGTATTTCTATTGCATGATACATTTCAGAATGTATTTTATAGAGTGTGCAGGTAAAAGCAAATAAACAGGGTAGTACAATCTATCAGTGATAATATAAAAATTATTACAACTTATTCACATGTATTGCTAATTATGAGTCACAGATATTGTAATCTTTTTCCACTCCTTCCAATGTGTTATCTTTTTGTCTGCATTGAACTCCTTAAATGTAGCAAGATTGCAATAGTACTTTTCAAATCACCTATTCATCTGGTGGACATCAGAAGAAAATACTGAAGGGAGGGCTATATATTGCTATCCTCTCTCCTGAGAAACATACGCTATGAATTAAGTAGTGCTGCAGCTTATTAATCATCAATTGTCAATTAATTCATCATTAGTTGTGTAAAGCAGGTATTTATTTTTATCAGGTTTTAAAATTAAGTCTCACTTTCCTCTCTGTCAAGGTCATTAGAACAAAATAACAAACCCCACGCCTTGCAGTGATTCTTCTTCTTCTTCGTTAAAAACTATATAACCTATGATCTTTAATTAAAATTCCATTCGTTTTATCAAGAGCTAAGCATTAAAGTGTACTATCAGCTATAATTAAATGGACAAATGAGAAATTGAATCAACACATAACAGTTTTAAATTCAAAATTTGAACTGAATGTCAAAGTAAAAATAATTACAATGAGCTTGAAGTTCCATGGTCATTAACTCCCAATTTCGAGCTGTAACTTTAGCTGAGGACTACACCATAATTCAGAGAAACTAGAAATCAGGGCCTATACCTCACCATTTCCAATTTTCTGTCAATGTTAATACACCAAACCCCACAGAAATTCTACTTAATGTTTTAAATTATTTGATAGCCTTAGATTCCTTTAAATAGAAGTTAAGGACAATGTTCTTGAAGAGCCCTGATTAACAAACATTTTGCACCTAGATGTTACACTCATTGAGGCAGGGTAGGGGAGGTGGTGGAGAGGAGAATGGGGTGGTGTGAAGAATTCCTAGTCATAAAGGCAGTCTTTTGGATTTTCACTGTCGCTTTGAAAATGAGGTATACCACCAAAAAATGCAAATGACTTTGGGCAATTATGACTGCAAAACATGGACCGTTGCAACAGCTATTAGATATTACTATCCAAAAGTTACATTCTCACCTTGTCACTTCAGCAACATTCATACTTATATTCTTAATACTCTGAATTAACATTAATTATTTTCCTGAAAAAAAAATGAAGTGCAGGAACAAAACCAGAACAGAGTGAACAACTGGCTTAGAATGAATAGCTTTGAAAACCGTGATGAAAGAAGCAGCAGAACTCAACCCTGTGTCAAGAAGATGTGAAGCAAACTGTTCAAACACTGCCACGATGTGCGCTAGCAATGTTGGAACCTAAGTGCAGAGCAAAGACAGATTCCAATGTAGAAGCAGTTATTCATAAGAATTCCAACAGAACTTCACTGTGTTTGGCTGAGTGATGCTGTGGGACATAACATTCTCAAAACTATGACCCTGTACTAGTAGGACATCCATTTAAGTAACATGGAGTTCCTGAACCTATCAAACTAAACCTAACAAGTTTATACAGAAAGCACTAGGAGACTGCATTACAAAGAGCGAGTCGTTTGAGAAAACTGAAGGAACCCAAAAGGATTTATGACTCTCGCTAATCAACATTTAACCAACTCAGGTTCTCTTAAAAACCTTGAGGCCCAAAGCTCTCCCACTCCCTGCACAGGCCCAATGAGCTTGTTACACCAAGCTTCATTTAGTGACCTGTAAGACCATTAGACACAGTAGCAGAATTAGGCCACTTGGCCCATCAAGTCTGCTCGGCCGTTCAACCATGGCTGATCTTTCCTTTTCCTCCTCAGCCCCACTCACTGTCCTTCTCCTCATAACCTTTGTTGCCATAGCCAAACAAGAACCTATCAATCTCCACCTTAAATACACCCAAGAACCTGGGCTCCACAGCTGCTTATGGTAATAGATTCAACTAATTCACTACCTTCAAGCTAAAGAAATTTCACAGTATCTCTGTTTTAAATAGATTCCCGCCTATCTTGAGGCTGTGCCCCCTTGTCCTAGACTCCCCCACCACGGGAAACGTCATTTCCACATCTACCATGTCTAGCCCCTTCAACGTTCAAAAGGTTTCAATGAGATTCCCCCCCTCATCCTTCTAAATTTCAATGAGTACAGGCCCAGAGCCATCAAACATTCCTCATATGATAACTCTTTCATTCCTGGAAACATCCTTGTGAACCACGTCCAATGCCAGTTCATCTTTACTTAGATAAGAGGCCCAAAACTGTTCACAATACTCAAGGTGAGGCCTCATAAAGCCTTAGCATCACATCCCTCCTCTTATATTTTCGTCCTCTTGAAATGAATGCTAAAATTTCTTTTGCCTTCCTCACCACTGACTCTACCTGCAAGTTAATCTTTACGGTGTTCTGCACAAGGACTCCCAAGTCCCTTTGCATCTCAGATTTTTGGATTTTCTCTCCATTTAGAAAATAGTCTGCACATTTATTTCTACTACCAAAGTGCATAACCATGCATTCCCCAACATTGCATTTTATTTGCCACTCTCTTGCCCATTCTCCTAATCTGTCTAAGACTCTCTGCAGGCTACCCGTTTCCTCAATACTCTCTGCCCTTCCACCAATCTTGGTATCACCTGCAAACTTTGCAACAGAGCCATCTATTCCATCATCTAAAGCATTGAAATACAACATAAACAGAAGTAGCCCCAACACCCACACCTGTGGAACACAACTAAACACAGGCAGCCAACAAGAAAAGGATCCTTTTATCCCCACACACTGCCTCCAATCACTCAGCTGATGCTCTAACCATGCCAGTAACTTTCCTGTAATACCCTGGCCCTTAACTTAGTAAACAGCCTCATGTGTGCCACCTTGTCAAAGGCCTTCTGAAAATCCAGATATACAACATCCACTGTATCCCCTTTATCTACCCTACCTGTGATCTCCTCAAAGAATTCCAATTGGCACGTCAGTAAGATTCTCAACTTAAGGAAACCATGCTGACTTTGTCTTATCTTGTACTGTGCCATCAAGTACTCCATAACCTCATCCTTAACAACTGACTCCAACGTCTTCCCAACCACTGTGGTCAGGCTAACTGGTCTATAACTTCATTTCTGCTGTCTTCCTCCTTTCTTAAAGAGTGGAGTGACATTTGCAATTTTCCAGTCCTCTGGCACCATGTCAGAGTCCAATGATTTTTTAAAGAACATTACTAATGCCTCCACAATCTTTACTGCTACCTCTTTTAGAACCCTAGGCTGCAATTCATCTGGTCCTGTTGACTTATTTACATCAGGTCTTTCAGCTTTTTGAGCACCTTCTCCCCTGTAATAGTAACTCACTTCTCTTCCCTCACTCCCTTCAACATCTGGCATACTGCTAGAGTCTTCCACAGTGAAGACTGATGCAAATTACTCACTTAGTTCATCTGTTGCCTCCTTGTTCCTGTTGATATTTCTCTGGCCACATTTTCTAGTGGTCCTATATCCACTCTCATCTCTCTTTTATTTTTTTAACATACTTGAAGAAGTTTTTTCTATCCACCTTGATATTGCTTGCTAGCTTGTTTTCATATTTCAACTTTTCCCTACTATGTTTTAGTTGCCCTCTGTAGGTTTTTAAAAGCTTCCCAATCCACTGGTTTTTCCACCTGGAACCTACCAGCCTTCTCCTTCCCACCCTCTCCCCACCTTCTTTATAGGGCCTCTGCCCCTTCCCTCTTCAGTCCTGATGAAGGGTTCCGGCCCAAAACATTGACTGATCATTTCCACAGATGCTGCCCGACCTGCAGAGTTCCTCCAGCGTGTTGTGAGTGCTGCCAATCCTCTGTTTTCCTGCTAATTTTTACTTTGTTGTATGCCATTACTTTTGATTTTACATTAGCTTTGACTTTCCTTGTCAGCCACGGTTGTAGTATTTTGCCATTTGAGTATTTCTTTGTTTTTGGAATACATCTATCCTTCATCTTCCTCATTTTTCCCCAAAAACCAACTCATTGCTGCTCTGCTGTCACCCTGCCAGCAACTCCTTCCCATTTACTTTGGTCAACTCCTCTCTCATACCACTGTAATTTCCTTTACTCCTCTGAAAGACAGCTATGTCAGATTTTACTTTCTGCCTATCAAATTTCAAGTTGAACTCTAGCATATTATGTTAACTATCTCCTAGGTGTTCCTTTACCTTAAGCTTCCTAATTCCATCCAGATCATTACATAACACCCAATCCAGTATAAATAATCCCCTAGTAGGCTCAACGACAATCTGCTCTAAAAAGCCATCTCGTGGGCATTCAACAATTTCACTCCCTTGAGATTCATTAGCAACCTGATCTTGCTAATCTAACATTCCCCCTTTGACTCGCCTTTTCTATTTCCCTATTTCTCAATGTAATCTGTAGTCCACATTCCGGCTACTGTTTGGAGGTCCTTATATAACTGCCATCAGGATCCTTTCACACTTGCAGTTTCTTAACTCAACCCATAAGGATTCAACATATTCTGATCCTATGTCACAACTTTCTACTGATTTGATGCCATTTTTTACCATCAGAGCCACACGAAACTCTTTGCCCACCTTCCTATCACTCTGATACAATGTGTAACCTTGGACATTCAGCTCCCAACTACAACCATCCTTCAGCCATGATACACTGATGGCCACAACATCATACCCGACAACCTGTGAAAGTGCGAGATCGCATATCTTATTTCTTATACTCCGTGCACTGAGATATAACACTTTGAGTACTGTATTTGCTACCCTTTTGATTCTGCATCCCTAGTGTACTGATACTCACCCTGCTGGCTGCAGTTTTGTCCTATCATCTACCTGTCCCTTCCCGACAGTATGACTGCATGCTATCATTGTTTTTTTTTAAACCATTGTCATTTCCTGAGTCCCTTCATTTTGGTTCCTAAATTAGTATAAACCCTCCTCAACAGCTCTAACAAACCTGCCTGCGAAAATATTGGTCCTCCTCAGGATCATGTGCAACCTGCCCCTTTTGTACATGTCATACCTCCCTCAGAAGGGATCCCAATAATCCAAGAACCTTCCCCCTGCAGCAACTTTTCAGCCATTCATTTATCTGCCAAGTCATCCTATTTCTACCCTCATCGGTGGGTGGCACAATTAGCATTCTAGAAATTACTACCTTGGAGGTCCTGCTCTCTGCTTTCCACTCTCTGGGAAAAGTAGTTCCTCCTCACCTCCGTCCTAAATCTACTTCCCTGAATCTTGAGGCTATTTCCCCTACTTCTAGTCTCACCTACCAGTGGAAACAACTTTCCTGGCTCTATCTTATCTATCTCTTTCATAATTTTATATGTTTCTATAATATCTCCTCTCATTCTTCTGAATTCCAGCGAGTACAGTCCCAGGCAACTCAATATCTCCTCATATTCTAACCCACTCATCTCCTCCTCTGCATTGCCTTTGAAGCCCGTACAACCTTCCTCAAGTAAGGATTCCAGAACCGCACACAGTACTCTAAGTGTGGTCTCACCAGTATCCTGTACAGTTGCAGCATAACCTCCCTGCTCTTAAATTCAGTCCCTCCAGCGATGAAGGCCAACGTTCCATTTGCCTTCTTGATAGCCTGCTGCACCTGAAAACCAATCTTTTGTGATTCATGCACAAGCACTCCCAAGCCCCTCTGCACAGCAGCATGCTGCAATTTTTTGCTATTTAAATAATAATCTGCTCTTTCATTTTTCCTTCCAAAGTGGATGACCTCGCATTTACCAACATTGTACTCCATCTGCCAGATCCTTGCCCACACACTTAACCTATCTATATCTCTCTGCAGACTCTCCGTATCTTCTGCACAATTTGCATTTCCACTCAATTTGGTGTCATCAGCAAACTGAGACACACTACACTCGGCCCCCTCTTGGCCCCCTGCTAATGTATATCGTGAACAGTTGCTGACCCAGCACCGACCCCTGCGGCACACCGCTCACCACTGATTGCCAACCAGAGTGCCACCCATGTATCCCAACTCTCTGCTTCACATTAGTTAGCCAATCCTCTATCCATGCTAATACATCCCACCCAAATCTATGCATCCTTATCTTACGGATAAGTCTTTTATTTGGCATTTTATCTAATGCCTTCTGGAAATCTAAGTAAATAACTTCCATCTGCTTCCCTCTATCTACTGTGCTCATTATATCTTCAAAGAACTCCAGTAAGTTTGTCAAACAGGACCTGCCTTTGCTGAATCCATGCTGCGTCTGCCTGATGGATCCATTTCTTTTCAGATGCCTCGCTATTTCTTCTTTAAAAGAGTGGCGAAAGTGGAATGTTCCTCTTGTAGGATGTAGAACAGGGAGACTTCGATTGTCCCTGATGACGAGAACTGCAAGAAGTGCATCCAGCTGCAGCTTCTTATACAACCTATCAAGGAACTGGAACTGGAGTTGGATAAACTCTGGAGGCTGAGGGGTTGATTGACATGTGATAGAGGGAGATAATTAACTCTAAGCTACAGGACACAGTTAACTGGATAATGGAGAATGGGGATAGGCAAACAGTGAAGAGTACCCCTGTGGCTGTTCTCCTCAATAACAGGTATACTGCTTTGGATACTACTGGGGGTGGTAATGGGGAGGGGAATGAGGTATCAGAGGAAAGCCCCAGCACTCAAGTCACTGGCACTGAGTCTGGCTCTGTGGCTCAGAAGGGAAGGGGAGAGAACAGGCAGGCTGTGGTGATAGGGGATTCAATGGTTAGGGGAACAAACGGGGAGCTCTGTGAATGAGAACAGAATTCCCAGATGGTATGTCGCCTCCTGGGTGCCAGGATCAGGGATATCTTGGACTGAGTCGAAATCATTGACATACATTGTAAAAAGCAACGTCCCAACACTGACCCCTGTGGAACTCCACTGGTAACCGGCAGCCAGCCAGAATAGGATCCCTTTATTCCCACTCTGTTTTCGGCTGATCAGCCAATGCTCCACCCATGCTAGTAACTTCCCCGTAATTCCATGGGCTCTTATTTTGCTATGTAGCCTCATGTGCCGTACCTTGTCAAAGGCCTTCTGAAAATCCAAGTGCACTACATCTACTGCATCTCCTTTGTCTACCCTGCTAGTAATTTCCTCAAAGAATTGCAGTAGGTTTGTCAGACAGATTTTCAGGAAACCATGCTGGCTTTGGCCTATCTTGTCATGTGTCTCCAGGTACTCCATAATCTCATCCCTAACAATTGATTCCAACAACCTCCCAACCGCTGATGTCAGGCTAACAGGTCTATAGTTTTCTTTCTGCTACCTCCCACCCTTCTTAAATAGCGGAGCAACATTTGCAATTTCCCATTCATCCGGTACAATGCCAGAATCCATTAATTCTTGAAAGATCATTGTTAATGCCTCCGCAATCTCTCCAGCTACTTCCTTCAGGACCTGAGGGTGCATTCCATCAGGTCTGGGAGATTTATCCGCCCTCAGTCCATTAAGCTTCCAGAGCACCTTCTCAGTCGTAATTTTCACTGCACAAACTTCACTTCCCTGACATCAAAGTTGCTAGTGAATGCAGCAGGCCAGGTAGCACTTCTAGGAAGAGGTACGGTCGACGTTTCAGGCCAAGACCCTTCGTCCTGACCCTTTCACCCTTTATATATTTGAAAAAGCTTTTAGTATCTTCTTTGATATTAGTCACCAGCTTCCTTTCATAATTCATCTTTTCCTTCCTAATGACCTTCTTAGTTTCCTTCTGCAAGTTTTTAAAAGCTTCCCAATCCTCTATCTTCCCAATAGCTCTGGCTTCCCAGTATGTCCTCTCTTTTGCTTTTACTTTGGCTCTGACATCACTTGTCAACCACGGTAGTATCCTTCTTCCCTTTGAATATTTCTTCTTATTTGGAATATATTTGTCTTGCTCTTCCCTCATTTTTCGCAGAATTTCCAGCCATTGTTGATCTGCTGTCTTTCCTGCAAATGTCAACTTCTGCCAGTTCCTCTCTCATGCCATTGTAATTTTTTTTATTCCACTGAAATACCGACACATTGGATTTCATTTTTTCCCTCTCAAGTTTCAATGTGAACTCGATTATATTGTGATCACTGTTCCCTAAGGGTTCCTTAACCGCAAGTTCTCTTATCACCTCTGGATCATTGCACAACACTCAATCCCGCACAGCTGATCCCCTAGTGGGCTCAACAACAAGCCATTTTAAAAATCCATCACTTAGACATTCTACAAATTCTCTCTCTTGAGGTCCAGTACATCCCAAAAAGGAAGCGGTATCCTGAGGGGAAGATGGCACAACTGTGATTAACAAGAGAAGTCAAAGCCAACATGAATGCCAAAGTCTGGGCATTTAATAGAGCAAAGATTTTTGGGAAGTTAGAGGATTAGGAACCTTTTAAAAACAAACAGAAGGCAACTAAAAAGACATTAAGAAGTTAAAGATGCAATAAGAAAGTATACTAGCTGATAATACTAAAGAGGATACCAAAACAAAGGTAAGGGTGGATATCCGGCCACTGAAAAATGATGCTGGAGATGTAGTAATGGGGTCAATGAAATAGTGGACGAATGGAATAAGTTTTTTTTTGCATCAGTCTTCACTGTGAAAGACACTAGCAATATGGTGGAAGTTCCAGCTGCCAGTGGTCATGAAGTGTGTGAAGTTACCATAACTAGGGAGAAGGTACTTGGGAAAGTGAGGGTAAGTAAGTCACCTGAACCAGATGGCCTACACCCCAGAGTTCTGAAAGACATTGTGGAGGCACTTGTAATGATCGTTCTAGAATTACAAGATCTAGAATGGTCCGGAAGTTTGGAAAATTGCAAATGTCATTCCACTTTTCAAGAAGGGAGAGAGACAGAAGAAAGCCAGTTAGCCTGAGCTCAGTAATTGGGAAGATGTTGGAGTTAGCAGAGTGGGAAGAAAGGCTGCCTTTTTTGATTGCCTGCCAGTGATCTAGTGGTGTTCCACAGGTTTCTGTGTTGGGACTGATTCTTTTTGTTTTGTATATCAATGAATTAGATGATGGAACTAATGGCTTTGTTGAAAAGTTTGCAAGCAATATGAAGATAGATGGAGGGGCAGGTAGTTCTGAGGAAGTAGACAGGCTACAGAAGAACTTAGACAGATTAGGAGAATGGACAAAGAAATGACAGCTGGAATACAGCGATGGGAACTATATGGTCATGCACTTTGGTTGAAGAAATGAAAGGGGTGACTATTTTCTAAATGGAGAGAAAATACAAAAAAGCTGAGGCATAAAGGCACTTAGGACTCTTTGTGTAGGATTCCCTAAAGGTTAATTTGCAAGTTGTGTCTGTGATGAGGAAGGCGAATGCAATTTTACCGTTCATTTCAAGATGACTAGAATATGAAAGTAAGGATGTAATGTTGAATCTTCATAAAACACTGGTGAGGTCACACTTGGAATATTGTGAGCAGGTTTGGGCCCCTTGTCTTAGAAAGGATATACTGAATCTGGAGTAGGTTCAAAGGAGGCTCACGAAAATGATTCCAGGATTGAATGGCTTGTCATATGAAGAGAGTCTGACCAGAGGATACAGCCTCAGAATAGAGAGGTGTCCTTTTAGAATGGAGTTGAGGATGAATTTCTTTAGTTAGATCTGTGGAATTCTTTGCCACAGGCAGCTGAGAAGGCCAAGTCCTTATGTATATTTAAAACAGAGGTTGATATATTCTTGATTGTTCAGGGCATGAAGAGATACAGAGAGAAGAAAGAAGATTGTGACTGTGAGGAAAACTGGATCAGCCATGATGAAATAGTAGAGCAGACTAATTGTGTTCCTCTATCTTATGGTCTTATGCTCTTATATCCTGTGCCTTCAGAATTGCTTCCAGAAATTCCAGCCATTGCTGCTCTGCCATCACCCCTGCCAGTGTACTTTTCCAATCAATTCAGGCCAAATTCTCTCTCAAGCCTCTGTAATTCCCTTTTCTCTACTGTAATGATGTTACATCTGACTTTAGCTTCTCCTTCTCAAATTTCAGGGTGAATTCAGTTATATTATGATCACTTACCCCTAAGGCTCTTTTACCCTAAACTCTCTAATCAATTCTGGTTCACTGCACAACATCCACTCTAGAATAGCTGATCCTCTATTGGGCTCAACCATGACCTGCTCAAAAAAGCCATCTTCTGCTCACTTTACTGGAAAGTTGGTCAAGAGGGCTTGCATATTGTTGAAAGTCAAGTAGAAATTTGATATTCTACACTGACCTCAAAGTCTGGCATGCTGGAGAGAATGAATCACAGCCTAAAAGGGAGCCTAACGAATGATCTAATAGAGGCTGGGGAAAGTTGGTCTAGGGTCCTTTTAGCAGTCCCAATGAAACTGCCATGCTCATGGGACAGGATTTACTCCTTTTGAATTAATGACAGAATGGGCAATACAACTTTAGGAGGATGTGATTATAAGAGGACTGAAGAGCTACAACAAAAAGGACAGGATGACCAGTACGTATGAGATTTGACCACTCATCTGCATGATCTAAAAGGAATAGTCATTAACAGACAGAGTGTGATAATATCTAAGTGAAGGGGACACTGACAGAAGCAGGAGATGAGATAATGGTTCAGCTTGTACCAGCAAAACCCAAATGGACAGGATCATTTACAATAATCCTGATTGAAGAAATGTGTGCCCTGCTGGAAATTAGGGAAAGGCTGAAGTGCAAACACTGGTCTCACCTGACAAGACAGCTTTGGCAGGAATGATTTCATCATGCAGACGTATTTCCACAGGAACAATAAACAAACTACATCCAGAGGAGTTTGGATAATTGGATACACCACCCTTTAGAGCTCTCTCTCTCTCTCTCAATAGCAAGTAAAATGCAGACTGCAAATCCAGGGAATAGTGAAGAGTGACCAGCTGTGGGATGTACCAATGGGATGTGGTTTTACATGGGAGACATGACAGTATGTGATGCTGTGAAATAGACTCTGAAGATTGCACAGCACTTGGGGAACATCCAGTGGGGAGTGGACATACTCTAGATGGGGGATCCCATGTTAATATTTGTCATGCTGAGACCAAGCACCAGCAAACCGTTTAGACTTAGGTGTGGCTCTGAAGTGTACAGTAATGCAACAGGGCTGTTCTGCTCAGGAATGAGTCACTGTGGGCCCCCCCCCCTGTTACCACAGAACACCACAGTGTAGCAACAGCCTCGAGGGGGTACTGCTGCAGGGGCAAGAATAGTGAGGGCCAGAACTAGTAAATAGGGATGTGGTCTTTGCTGATGTAGTAACAGGGAACAGCAGACAAAGCCTAGAATTAGAGAGATGGAATGCAACAGTGACGACATCCAAGTTTCAGGAACTTCACTAAATATGTTATTATTTATGTATTAGAATATGACTTACTGTGGATAATAATTTATTTTGAAATCAGGACCCAGTCTGTTACTTAATTAAGTCCCTCTGTAATTACCATTCTGTGATCAAAAGTAGCTTTAATGGAAACGTTGTCAAGTGCGAATGTAACTGCTATCCAAATTGAAGCCCTGGTGGATTACCTTTGACTGGTCTCCTGGTGCGCACCAGTTGATTTTTATAAACCGGTCAATATTTCAAATACCTTTCCATGTGGCCTTTTCATTTGCTCATACATTAGGTAAGGGTCACAAGCTTGGGGAGGGGAGTATAAATACCGTAAATTCCAGTGAATAAGCCGAGAATTTGGCCCTACATTTTGGTCCTAAAATTAGGGAGTCGGCTTACACAGAGGGTGCCAACTTTGGAAAAACGAATACTGTACACGGAAGACAGGTCGTATTTATTGGTTGCTTTTGAGTCAAATTTGTTCCACTGTCAACGCATGAATTCTTTGAATGGTTTGTTTAAACTCACATCTAGTGGCTGGAGCACCGACATCAAACCACCGGGGATGACTGCAATGTCCATATTTTCAGCTTTCAATGCTGCTTTTGTCTCAGCTGACAAGTGCGCTTTGAACATGTCCCAGACAAGTAGCGGTTTTTCCTTCCCGAAACCTTCGGGACGTCAACACTAAACCTCTTTAACCCACTTCAGCAACCCGCTTCGTCCACCCAGCGGCGTTTTTGGACGTAAACAACAACACGCCGCGGGAATTTTCTGAGCAATCTTTGTTTATTGTCTCAACACAAGATCACGTCTATTCATAAATCGGGTGCACCAACTTCGCGTAGCTTTGGAATTTTCGCTGACCTCACGGTGTTTTTCGTCCCATTTCAACGCTTGAACTCGAATCATTTCTCTGGTAACAATGTATCCAGACGATCGCTGGTGATTCACCCACTCTAAAACGTTTTCTTCCAGTTCTGGCCACTGGCATGTTTTCCCCCGGTTTGCACATTTCGTCTTTGGCATTTCCCTCAGCGTGTCCTCTGCCTTTCTCCACTCTCTCACTTGTTTCTCATTTACACTAAACTTCTTAGCAGCTGCAGAATTATTCGTTCCTTTAGCAAACTCAACAACCTGCAGCTTGAAGCCAGCATCATATCGCATTTGTTTTAATCTTTCGTACATGGTGGCCGTAAACTCAATACTGAGTGCACGTACTGATCCCACCACCCTGGGTTATGTTTAACGAGATTTCGATGGGCGCTAAATGATTTCACGGGGGTTACATTTCAGAGGATTCTTTACCATTGGGAACCTAATCCAAAACTTCCCTCCCTGATTTATTTATTAAGAATTCGCTTTTAACGCTCTACATTGTGCAGGCATGTTTTCTTAGCAGGTTCACAAAATTTCCATGTTCCGGATCCGGCAAAGCTGAGTACCGGCATGTGAGATCTTGCGATCTATTAAGAATTCACTTTTAACGCTCTACATTGTGCAGGCCTGTTTTCTTAGCAGGTTCACAAAATTTCCATGTTCCGGATCCGGCAAAGCTGAGTACCGGCATGTGAGATCTTGCGATCTTTTCTGGTTAAATCAAAAACTTATACAAAAGGGGTCGGCGTATACAAAGGTAACATGAAAAAGTCACTTTTTTAACCTTGAAAATGGAGGGGGGGGAAAGTCGGCTTATACTCCGAAATATACAGTAAGTGCTTGGAGTTTCATCGGCATGCTGAAAGCCTGCTCCTTTGATGCCTTCGGTATTTATAGCTTATTTCTGATTTACCGCTAATCACAGCCCACACAAAATTGTGGATTTAAGCAATCCAAGCTTTAACTCCATATATTTTACATCGAGACAAAATGGCAGTGGGGCACCACTGGAAGGATTTCCTCATTGGCTCTGAATATCCTAAACAGATATCTACATTTGAAATTAAATAATATTTTCAATCAGTTATTAAAAGCTTCATCATAAATTAGTCCCAATTTTTCTGTCTGGGAGAAATAATAATAAAAGAAATTTCAAAAAGGGATCTTTATGAGATAGTTCTACCAAAATATATGAAATAGAATAATTGATTATTTCTCCTGTTAATTACAAAACATTCAGCAGCAGGCTTTATTTTTAGGTTTCACTCTGTCATGCATCATGACATATAATTAATTGGCCAAAGGTGATTAATTTAGCAAAATGTAATAAGATGACAAGTATACAATAGTCTAATAGATTATGTGGAATATTTTATCATTTATTACCTTGAATAAACATCTAATGATTCATAAATTAATTTCAGAAAAACATTAATTCAATGTCAGTTGCATTTATTAGGGGTCCATTAAAAGCCTAATAGAAAATGCCACCTTTTGTTTTGATTTCTGAACAATAGTATGAACTAAAATTTGTGCTGCTGCATCTCAATTTGGAACTGTTTGACTAAGCTCATTTTAATGAAAGGAGGTGAATAATTTTATTGGCTATCAAACTAACATTACAATCTCTGTTATACCCAGCCTCATCACAATACTCCATGTGCCCCAAAGAAAAGCAGAAATACCAACAGCTTCACCCACAGACAACAGGGTAGCTTTGAAGAAGAGAAGTCTAGTAGGCCTGCTCACCTATGAAGGAGCAATACTCAAATCCTCCCAGTGGTACAATGTCATTAATTTCATTCCCCTCTATATATTTGCAAACTATTTTCTCTCACATGTGCACATCAATTCCTACTTGGGTTGCATTGTTCTCTGATCTTGACAATTTATTTGCTGATGTTTCGTCACTATGCAAAGAGACATTGTCAGTGCACTGTCGATAGTGAGTGTCCTCCAAATGCTTGGCCTAGATGTACTTTTCAATCAGCTGATTGGATGTCATTTTGGAAACTCAATTGTTATGTGGGGAGGAAATTTTGTCATTGATTGGCTGTGTGGTGAACTTTGTGTAGTGTGTTCAGGAATTTTGCATTGATTCATAAATAGGATTGAGGGGTATGTGCTTGTTTACAATATTGTTCACAGAAAACCATGTTTCTAGGAATTCTCATGCATGCCACATGTTCACTTGTGCCATGACTTCATTTGATCCTATTTATGAGTCGATGCAGGCAAAATTCCTGACCACAACACACAAAGTTCACCACACAGCCAATCAGTGATGAGATTTCTTCCCCAACTCACAACTGAGTCTCTGAAATGACGTCCAATCAACAGATTGAGAAGTATATAAAGGCCAAGCATTGGGAGGATATAGCACAATCAACAAAGCAGTAATGATGTCTCAAACCCGAGGAAATCTGCAGATGCTGGAATTTCAAGCAACACACATAAAATTTGCTGGTGAACGCAGCAGGCCAAGCAGTGTCTATAGGAAGAGGTACAGTCGACGTTTCAGGCCGAGATGTCTCTTTGCTGGATGAAGAAAACACAAGTAATTTGACAAGATTTGAGAACAACTCAAACCAACCATCAATCATTTGAGCTACACACCTTCTGAAATATTTCCCACATCATTTCCTCTTGGATCCTTTTTGCCATTACCCAACACTGTTAATTTAGAGTAGATTAATAATCTACTTGCATTTCTATGGAATGTGGGAGGGAACTGGAGCAATGGAGAAAATTCACATGGTCAAGGAAAGAATAAGATATCATTAAATTTCCTCAATTGTTCTAACAGCTGTGATCTTTTACCTGACCGATGGTTTAATGGTGTACATCACCTGAGAAACTCACTGTTTGTGACAAAAATCACCTGACCTTTAGAACGCTTAGAGATTGTTCTGATCAAAGTTCTCATTTTTTATTTAAAAAGTACCATATTACACTCTTTACTTTTTCTTGTTTTGCCCTATTTGTTGACCTGTCTTTCTGCTGGATTCTTCTCCAGAGATACCTTAAGCTTTTCTATTTCTTGCTATTATTTGAGTTGAAATCCTCTGGAGCATTGTGGAGCTAACAAAGTCAAACATTTCCCATAATCACAAAATCTAATGAAAACAAAACTAAAGACAAAATGCTTAAGTATTAGACTTGTATTGGGTATACAGTGGCGTGCAAAAGTTTGGGAACCCCGGTCAAAATTTCTGTTACTGTGAATAGCTAAGCGAGTAAAAGATGAACTGATTTCCAAAAGGCATAAAGTTAAAGATGACACATTTCTTTAATATTTTAAGCAAGATTACTTTTTTATTTCTATCTTTTACAGTTTCAAAATAACAACAAAGGAAAAGGGCCCAAAGCAAAAGTTTGGGCACCCTGCATGGTCAGTACTTAGTAACACCCCCTTTGACAAGTATCACAGCTTGTAAACGCTTTCTGTAGCCAGCTAAGAGTCTTTCAATTCTTGTTTGGGGGGGATTTTCACCCATTCTTCCTTGCAAAAGGCTTCTAGTTCTGTGAGGTTCTTGGGCCATCTTGCATGCACTGCTCTTTTGAGGTCAATCCACAGATTTTCGATGATGTTTAAGTCAGGGGACTGTGAGGGCCATGGCAAAACCTTCAGCTTGCGCTTCTTGAGGTAGTCCATTGTGGATTTTGAGGTGTGTTTAGGATCATTATCCTGTTGTAGAAGCCATCCTCTTTTCATCTTCAGCTTTTTTTTTACAGATGGTGTGATATTTGCTTCCAGAATTTGCTGGTATTTAATTGAATTCATTCTTCCCTCCACCGGTGAATATTCCCCGTGCCACTGGCTGCAACACAAGCCCAAAGCATGATCGATCCACCCCCGTGCTTAACAGTTGGAGAGGTGTTCTTTTCATGAAATTCTGCACCCTTTTTTCTCCAAACGTACCTTTGCTCATGGCGGCCAAAAAGTTCTATTTTAACTTCATCAGTCCACAGGACTTATTTCCAAAATGCATCAGGCTTGTTTAGGTGTTCCTTTGCAAACTTCTGATGATGAATTTTGTGGTGAAGATGCAGGAAAGGTTTTCTTCTGATGACTCTTCCATGAAGGTTATATTTGTGCAGGTGTCGCTGCACAGTAGAACAGTGCACCATCACTCCAGAGTCTGCTAAATCTTCCTGAAGGTCTTTTGAAGTCAAACCGGGGTCTTGATTTGCCTTTCTAGCAATCCTACGAGCAGTTCTCTCAGAAAGTTTTCTTGGTCTTCCAGACCTCAACTTGACATCAACCGTTCCTGTTAACTGCCATTTAATTACATTATGAACTGAGGAAACGGCTACCTGAAAATGCTTTGCTATCTTCTTATAGCCTTCTCCTGCTTTGTGGGCATCATTTATTTTAATTTTCAGAGTGATAGGCAGCTGCTTGGAGGAGCCCATGGCTGCTGATTATTGGGACAAGGTTTGAAGAGTCAGGGTATTTATAAAGCTTTGAAATTTGCATCACCTGGCCTTTCCTAACGACGACTGTGAACAAGCCATAGCCCTAACAAGCTAACTTAAGGTCTGAGACCTTGGTAAAAGTTATATGAGAGCTCAAATCTCTTGGTTTGCCCAAACTTTTGCATGGTGCTCCTTTCCTTTTTTTCATTCTAAAATTGTACCAAACAAAAATAATACTCTAATCTTGCTTAAAATGTTGAAAAGAATATTTCATCTTTAACTTTATGACTTTTGGAGATCAGTTCATCTTCTACTCACTTAACTATCACAGTAACAGAAATTTTGACCGGGGTGCCCAAACTTTTGCATGCCAATGTATATACACCGACCTCTTCTTTCAGTTAGTCCTGACGAGGGGTCTCGGCCTGAAACGTCGACTGTACCTCTTCCTAGAGATGCTGCCTGGCCTGCTGCGTTCACCAGCAACTTTGATGTGTGTTGCTTGAATTTCCAGCATCTGCAGAATTCCTGTTGGTTACACCGATAATATCAGCTTTTTCATAGCATCTATTTTGCATGTATTTTAGCCTTTTTTACTTCTCTGTTCTTTCTTTTGGTTAAAGCATGACCATAATTGCAACCACAAATGCATACATATATCCTTCCTGTCCGACACTGCACCAAGTGGCTTTTAAGACTGTATAGCCTCTGCATCAGAAACATCATCCACTTCCACCAAAATACCTCTTTCCCACATCCACGATCTCTTTATTTTGGACATCTTTAGCCATGCCTATCACCTCATGAGCAAAATAATCTAAACCTTGCCCATTTGATGTCCATCTTTATTGCCTCCAGAAATAAATATTAACTTTGTGTAATTTTTGGTTCCTGCAGTTTAAGACCCATCAAATGCCAATTAGCTACCTTCCTGATATACAAATTTTTAATCAATATTCTCATCATTCGTGTGTTTGTTCTGATCACCTTTAGACGTACAAGTTTCCAGGATTATATTCTTCAACATTTAGCTTTATTTATTCCTAGCTGTTTTTCAATCCAAAATTGGCAGCTGTACATTTGTTCCTTTGAACTTTAATAATTGCTCCTGAAGGTAGAGTACAGGGTTACTGGCAGGATGGAGCAACAGAGGGATTCTGAGGTCCATATCTACAGATCCTTCGAAGTTGTTGCGCATGTTGATAGGGTGGCTAAGAAGGTGTATGTTGCCTGTTGGCCATTATTGATCAGGACATTGTGTTAAAGAGCCATGAGGTAATTTTGTACTTCTTTGAAACTCTGGTTAGACTAGACTTGGATTGTTGTGTTCAGTTTTGGTGGTCTTGTTATAGGAAGGATGTGGAAATACATGTGGAGAAGGTGCAGAGGAGAGTAACCAGGATGCTGCCTGGATTAGAGAGCATGTCTTAGATTGATCAAGCCAGGGCTTTTCTCCTTGAAGCGGATGAGTATGAGGGGCAACTCGATAGAGGTGTATAAGGTGACAAGAGGCATAGAGAGAGTGGACAGCCATAGATAATTTTCCGAGGGTGGAAATGGCTAATATAAGGGGGTATCATGTTAGAGTGATTGAAGGAATGTATGGGGTGAGGGAATGTCAGAGGTAGGATTTTTGAACAGAGAGGTGGGTGCTTGGAACACACTGCCAGGTGGTGGTGGTGGAAGCAGGGACATTAGGGACATTTAAGAGACTCCAAGACATGTGCATGTTGCTGCTGTTGTTCCTTGCCGTGCCTTGTCGTGCATCAGGTGGCAACCTTGCCGTTTCTTTAGCATGTGTCTATTTTTTATGTTGCCAAGTTGCTATCTCAATGTTCAGCAAGGCACAGATGGAAAGTGTGCAAGGAGCCGGCCACATTTGAACCCAGGACCACCGGCCTTGAAGTCTGGTGCAGGTGCCATCACGCCAGCGGCCGGCTTTGACATGCATATGGATGAAACAAAAATGGAGGGCTATGTAGGAGGGAGGGGTTAGATTGATCTGAGAGTAGGCTCAAACGTTGACACAACAATGGGTCAAAAGCCTGTATAATAGTGCTGTGTTCTATGTTCTTAACACTACTTTTCCACTTCTCTTTTCTCATTTAAGTGTATCTTTACCTAGTCTTCTGTCACAATATCTCATTCTATCTCCCTTTTTTCATTTTCAATTTTTATATACACTTTGGGTTGGACAAACTAATCACTAGCTGTTAAATTCATCCTTTTTGATGGCATAGTCTAAAGTTCAGCAGACTTTTCACAGTGTTGGTACCATATTTGGCTTTATGTTGCAGTTCCATCTGTATGGACATTACAGATTAACATCCTGACCTCCAGTGCTGCTTGAGTGGAGCACATATATGTTTTCTCTGTGGACAGCTTTTGCCATTTTCCTCATATGTCCTAGATGCCTGCAAGCTGCAAGGTTATCTGGGCACCTCAGGTTGCCCTTAGTGTGCAGGTAGGTGATGGAAGCTGGGGAAGGGTGGGGATTCTGGGAAGACAAATCTCAGCATTGTATACTGCATACATACTTTGATAATAAATGTACTTAGAACCTTCTGAAATGTGGAGAAAATAAATAGGATGAGTGCAAATAGGAGCTTAATGGCTAGCATTGACTTGGTAGGCCAAACTGGTCTGTTTCCATGCCTGCTGAGTCTATAACTTTTGTAACATTAGAAACAAGACCACCTATTTGCATTTATGCTTTAATGTCCAACTCTGTCACTACCTAAACGCATTGGCTAGTGAAATTCTCATCCATAAGAGCATGACCAGAGGACATAGGAGCAGAATGAGGCCAATCGGCCCATTGAGACTGCTCTGCTATTCTATCTTCCATCTTAGTATTCCTCTCAACCCCATTCTCCTGCCTTCTCTCGGTAACCTTTGGTGTCTTGACCATCAAGAACCTATCAACTTCTGCTTTAAATGTACAGATTACTTGGCCTCCACAACAGTCTGTGTCAATGAATTCTACAGATTCACCACTCTCTGGATAAGGAAATTCTTCCTCATCTCTGTTCTAAATGGACATCCCTCTATTCTGAGACTGTGTCCTGTAATCCTTGTCTCCTCCATTATAGGAAACATCCTCTCTATATCCACTAGATCTAGGTCTTTGAGTATTTGATAGGTTTCAATGACAGCCCCCTCATTAATCTAAACTCAAGTGAGTACAGGCCTAGAAGCATTAAATTCTCCTCATACCTTAACCCTTTCATTCCTGGAATCTTTCTCGTGAACTACCTCTGGATCCTCTCCAATGCCATCACATCTTTTCTTAGATAAGGGACCTAAAACTGATCACAATACACCAAGTGCAGTCTGACCAATGCTTAATAAAGCCTCAACATTATATTCTTGTTTTTATATTCTAGTTCTTTTGAAATGAATGATAAAATTGCAATTGCCTTTCATACCACTGACTCTACCTGCAAGTTAATGTTCAGGAAATGGGCTGAATGGCGTGGAATGGGCTGCCGGCAACGGTGGTGGAGGCGGATACGATAGGGTCTTTTAAGAGACTTTTGGATAGGTACATGGAGCTTAGGAAAATAGAGGGCTATGGGTAACCCCAGTAATTTCTAAGGTAGGGACATGTTTGGCACAACTTTGTGGGCCGAAGGGCCTGTATTGTGCTGTAGTTTTCTATTTTTTCTATTTTTCTATTTTAAATCCTGCACAAGAACTCGCAAGTCCTTCTGTACCTCTGATTTTTGAATTTTCTCCCCATTTAGAAAACAGTGTATGCCTTTACTCCTTCTACCAAAGTGCATGACCATACACTTCCCGACACTGTATTCCATCTACCACTTCTTTGCTCATTCTCCCAATCTGTCCAAGTCTTTCTGCAGACTCCCTGCTTCATCAACACTACCTACTATTTCACCTGTCTTTGTATTCTCTGCGACAATGCCGTCAATTCCATCATCCAAATCATTGACATATAATGAGAAGAGGAACGATCCCAATACCAACCCTTGTGGAACACCACTAATCACTGTCCGGCAAACAGATGAAGCCCCCTTTATACTTGTACCCATTTTTTGCCTACTGCTGGCTGGCCAATCTTCTATCCATTGCTAGTATCCTTCCTGAAATACCATGGGTTCTTATTTTGTTAAACAGCTGACTCTACTTTGTTTATTCTACCTGATATTTCCTCAAATAATTTATTAAATAATTTATTTATTGACATACAGTGCAGAGTAAGTCCTTCTGGGCCCAACTTAAACCTTGCCTAATCACAGGACAATTTACAATGACCAATTAACCTACCAACCAGTACGGGAAAAGCATACAAACTCCTTACAGGCAGCAGAGGGAATTGAACTCAGGCCACTGGTACAGTAAAGCAATGTGCTAGTCACTTTGCTACCGTGCTGAATTAGAGAGAGTTCAAAGGTAGTTTATGAGAATGATTCAAAGAATGAAAGGCTTAAGGGATGAGGAGAATTTGATGCTTCTGGGCCTGTATTACTTGAGTTTAAATTAGTGAGGGCGCTCTCATTGAATACCAACAAATTTGTCAGACAAGGTTTCCCCTTAAAGAAACCATGATGACTTTGACCTACTTTGTCATGTGCCTCCAAGAACCTTAAAAATTCATCTTTATTAATAGACTCCAACATCTTCTTAATCACTGAGGTCAGACTAACTGACCTATCGTTTCATTTTTTCTGTATCACTAACTTCTCCCTTCCACTAAAGACTGAAGTGACATTTACAATTTTCCAGGTTCTCTGGAACCATTACAGAATATAGTTATTCTTGAAAGATCATTACTAATGGCTCCACAATCTCTTCAATTATCTCTTTCAGAACCCTCTGGTGTAGTCCATCTATTCCAGGTGCTTATTTACCTTCAGACTTTTCAGCTTCCCAAGAACCTTCTCCTTAGTAATAGCAACCATGCTCACTTCTGCACCCTGAAGATCTTGAATTTCTGGTGTACTGGTCGTGTCTTTTACAGTGAAAATTGACACAAGATATTAAGTTCTTCTGCCATCTAAGTTCTTTGTCCTCCATGACTACCTCTCCAGCATCATTTCCCAGTGGTCCAATATCCAACCCCACTTCTCCTTTACTCTTTATATATCTGAAAAAAATTTGGTATCTTCTTTTAAATTATTGTCTACCTTATCTTCATATTTCATCTTTTCTCTTCTTATGGCTTTTTTAGTTGCTTCTGTTGATTTTAGAAAGCTTCCCAAGCCTCTACCTTTCCACTAAGTTTTGCCTTTATGTTGGCTTTGACTTTCCTTATCAACAACAGTTGTGTCATCCTTGCTTTAGAATACTTTTTCTTGGGGATATATCTATCCTGTGCCTTCTAAATTGTCCCTGGAAGTACTGGTACTGCTCTGCTGTCATCCCTGCTATTCCCCTTCCAATCAACTTAGGCCAGATCATCACTCATGCCTCTGTAATTCCCTTTACTCCACTGTAATACTGATATATCTGACTCCATCTTCTCCCTTTCAAGCTGCAGGGTGAGTCCTATCATATTATGATCACTGCCTCGTAAGGGATCCTTTACCTGAAACTCCCTAATCAAATCTTGTTCATTACATAACACCCAACCCAGTGGGTTCAGTCATGGGCTCTTCTAAAAAGCATTTTATTGGCTTTCTACAAATTCCCTCTGTTGGGATCCAGAAGCAACCTGATTTTCTCAAACTATCTATATATTGAAATCCTCATGACTCTCGTAACATTGCCCTTATTACTTGCCTTTTCTATCTCCTGTTGTAATTTATATCCCACACCCTGCTACTGCTTTGGGGGCTGTATATAACTCCAGCAGGGCTTTTTTCTCTTTAGTTTCTTAATTGTATCCAGATGGTTTCTACATCTTCTGATTCTATGTCACCTCTTTCTAAGGATTTTATTTCATTTTTTATCAGGGACGACCTACCAGGGACAAGTTGCAGCGGTCGCATCTCTGGCACTGAGATGGGACCCTCAACTCAGAAGGGAAGGAGGGAAAAGAGGAGAGCAATAGTGTTAGGGGATTCGATAGTTAGGGGGACAGGTAAGAGGTTCTGTGGAAGAGATCGAGAATCCCGGATGGTCTGTTGCCTCCTTGGTGCCAAGGTCCGCGATATCTCGGATCAAGTTCTCAGTATTCTCAAGAGGGAGGGTAAGCAACCGGATGTCGTGGTCCATGTAGGGATCAATGACGTGGATAGGAAGAGTGAGAAGGTCCTGAAAGGAGAGTTTAGGGAGTTTGGAGCCAAGTTAAAGGACAGGACCTCCAGGATAGCAATCTCAAGATTGCTACCAGTGCCATGTGTAGGTGGGTTTAGAAATAGTAAGATAGCGCAGATCAACACGTGGCTGAAGACATGGTGCAGGAGGGAGGGCTTCGGATTTATAGATAATTGGGCAGTTTTCCAGGGAAGGTGGGACCTGTTCTGGCGGGACGGTCTATATCTGAACTGGAGGGGGATAAATATTCTTGCAGATAGATTTGCTAGAGAGCCTCCAGTGGATTTAAACTAGATATGAGGGGGGAGGGGAACCAGAGAGTAGGAATAGATGTAGGGGAGAAGGAAGAAAAAGAAAATATTAAAGTTGTTTGCACCGTTAGAGATAAACAGAGAGTAAGAGGTGGAAAATTTCTTAAATGCATTTATTTTAATGCTAGGAGCATTATAAGAAAGGTGGAGGAGCTTAAAGCATGGATTGATACCTGGAAGTATGACGTAGTAGCTATTAGTGAAACATGGTTACAGGAGGGGTGTGATTGGCAACTAAATATTCCTGGATTTAGTTGCTTCAGGTGTGATAGAATTGGAGGGACAAGGGGGGAGGTGTTGCATTGCTTGTCAGAGAAATATTACAGCGGTCCTCTGGCAGGATAGATTAGAGGGCTAGGGGGTGTATTATAGACCACCAAATGGGGAGCGAGAATTGGAGGAGCAAATTTGTAAGGAGATAGCAGATATTTGTAGTAAGCATAAGGTTGTGATTGTAGGAGATTTTAATTTTCCACACATAGACTGGGAAGCCCATACTGTAAAAGGGCTGGATGGTTTGGAGTTTGTAAAATGTGTGCAGGATAGTTTTTTGCAGCAATTCATAGAGGTACCAACTAGATAAGAGGCAGTGTTGGATCTCCTGTTAGGGAATGAGATAGGTCAGGTGATGGAGGTTTGTGTTGGGGAGCACTTCGGGTCCAGTGATCACAATGCTATTAGTTTCGATGTAATTATGGAGAAGGATAGATCTGGACCCAGGGTAGAGATTTTTGATTGGAGAAAGGCTAACTTTGAGGAGATGCGAAAGGATTTAGAAGGAGTGGATTGGGACAATTTGTTTTATGGGAAGAATGTAATTGAGAAATGGAGGTCATTTAAAGGTGAAATTTTTAGAGTACAGAATCTTTATGTTCCTGTCAGGATGAAAGGAAAGATTAAAAGTTTGAGAGAGCCATGGTTTTCAAGGGATATTGGAAACTTGGTTTGGAAAAAGAGAGATATCTACAATAAATATAGGCAGCATGGAGAATAAGAGGTGCTCGAGGAATATAATGAATGTTAAAGAATCTTAAGAAAGAAATTAGAAAAGCTAAAAGAAGATATGTGGTTGCTTTGGCAAGTAAAGTGAAAATAAATCCCAAGGGTTTCTACCGTTATATTAATAGCAAAAGGATAGTAAGGGATAAAATTGGTCCCTTAGAGAATCAGAGTGGACAGCTATGTGTGGAGCCAAAAGAGATGGGGGAGATTCTGAACAATTTCTTTCCTTCAGTATTCACTAAGGAGAAGGATATTGAATTGGGTAAGATAAGAGAAACAGGTAGGGAAGTTATGGAAGCTATGATGATTAAAGAAGAGGAAGTACTGGAGTTTTTAAGGAATATAAAACTGGATACATCTCCGGGTCCTGATAGGATATTCCCTAGGACCTTGAGGGAAGTTAGTGTGGAAATAGCAGGGGCTCTGACAGAAATATTTCAAATGTCATTAGAAACGGGGATGGTGCTGGAGGATTGGCATATTGCTCATATTGTTCCATTGTTTAAAAAAGGTTCTAAGAGTAAACCTAGCAATTATCGGCCTGTGAGTTTGATGTCAGTGGTGGGTAAATTGATGGAAAGTATTCTTAGGGATGGTATATATAATTATCAGGATAGACAGGTTTGATTAGGAACAGTCAACATGGATTTGTGTGTGGATGGTCATGTTTGACAAACCTTATTGAATTTTTTGAAGAGGTTACTAGGAAAGTTGACAAGGGTAAAGTGGTGGATGTTGTCTATATGGACTTCAGTAAGGCCTTTGACAAGGTCCCACACGGAAAGTTGGTTAGAAAGGTTCGATCGTTAGGTATTAATATTGAAGTAGTAAAATGGATTCAGCAGTGGCTGAATGGGAGATGCCAGAGAGTAGTGGTGGATAACTGTTTGTCAGATTGGAGTTCGGTGACTAGTGGTGTGCTTCAGGGATCTGCACTGGGTCCAATGTTATTTGTCATATACATTAATGATCTGGATTATGGGGTGGTAAATTGGATGAGCAAGTATGCAGATGATACTAAGATAGGTGGAGTTGTGGATAATGAAGTAGGTTTTCAAAGTTTGCAGAGAGATTTAGGCCAGTGGGCTAAAGTGGGCTGAAAGATGGCAGATGGAGTTTAATGCTGATAAATATGAGGTGCTACATTTTGGTAGGACTAATCAAAATAGGACATACATGGTAAATGGTAGGGCACTGAAGAATCCAGTAGAGCAGAGGGATCTAGGAATAATGGTGCATAGTTCCCTGAAGATGGAATCTCATGTGGATAGGGTGGTGAAGAAAGCTTTTGGTATGCTGGCCTTTATTAATCAGAGCATTGAGTATAGGAGTTGGGATGTAATGTTGAAATTGTACAAGACATTAGTGAGGCCAAATTTGGAGTACTGTGTACAGTTCTGGTCACCAAATTATAGGAAAGATGTCAACAAAATAGAGAGAGTACAGAGAGGATTTACTAGAACATTACCTGGATTTCATCACCTAAGTTACAGAGAAAGGTTGAACAAGTTGGGTCTTTATTCTTTGGAACGTAGAAGGTTGAGGGGGGACTTGATAGAGGTGTTTAAAATTATGAGGGGGATAGAAACGTAGAAAGAAACATAGAAAATAGGTTCAGGAGTAGGCCATTCGGCCCTTCAAGCCTGCCCCGCCATTTATTATGATCATGGCTGATCATCCAACTCAGAACCCTGCACCAGCCTTCCCTCCATACCCCCTGATCCCCGTAGCCACAAGGGCCATATCTAACTCCCTCTTAAATATAGGCCAATGAACTGGCCTCAACTGTTTCCTGTGGCAGAGAATTCCACAGATTCACCACTCTCTGTGTGAAGAAGTTTTTCCTAATCTCAGTCCTAAAAGGCTCCCCCTTTATCCTCAAACTGTGACCCCTCGTTCTGGACTTCCCCAACATCGGGAACAATCTTCCTGCATCTAGCCTGTCCAATCCCTTTAGGATTTTATACGTTTCAATCAGATCCCCCCTCAATCTTCTAAATTCCAACGAGTACAAGCCCAGTTCATCCAATCTTTCTTCATATGAAAGTTCTGCCATCCCAGGAATCAATCTGGTGAACCTTCTTTGTACTCCCTCTATGGCAAAGATGTCTTTCCTCAGATTAGGGGACCAAAACTGCACACAATACTCCAGATGTGGTCTCACCAAGGCCTTGTACAACTGCAGTAGTACCTCCCTGCTCCTGTACTCGAATCCTCTCGCTATAAATGCCAGCATACCATTCGCCTTTTTCACCGCCTGCTGTACCTGCATGCCCACTTTCAATGACTGGTGTATAATGACACCCAGGTCTCGTTGCACCTCCCCTTTTCCTAATCGGCCACCATTCAGATAATAATCTGTTTTCCTATTTTTGCCATCAAAGTGGATAACTTCACATTTATTCACATTAAATTGCATCTGCCATGAATTTGCCCACTCACCCAACCTATCCAAGTCACCCTGCATCCTCTTAGCATCCTCCTCACAGCTAACACTGCCGCCCAGCTTCGTGTCATCCGCAAACTTGGAGATGCTGCATTTAATTCCCTCATCCAAGTCATTAATATATATTGTAAACAACTGGGGTTGAGACTGAGCCTTGCGGTACCCCACTAGTCACTGCCTGCCATTCTGAAAAGGCCACAATACAGATTGATAGAGTTGACATGGACAGGCTTTTTCCATTGAAAGTTGGGGAGATTCAAACAAGAGGACATGAGTTGAGAGTTAAAGAGCAAAAGTTTAGGGGTAACATGAGGGGGAACTTCTTTACTCAGAGAGTGGTAGCTGTGTGGAATGAGCTTCCAGCAGAAGTGGTTGAGGCAGGTTTGATTTTGTTGTTTAAAGTTCAATTAGACAACTATATGGACAGGAATGGAATGGAGGGTTATGGACCGAGTGCAGGTCGGTGGGACTAGGTGAGAGTAAGAGTTCGGCATGGACTAGAAGTGCCGAGATGGCCTGTTTCCGTGCTGTAATTGTTATATGGTTATATGGTTATATAGTTATATCAACAGAGCTACCTCATCTCTTCTGCCTGCCTGTATGTCCTTTTGATACGACGTTTCCTTGGATGTTAAGCTCCCGACTATGATCTTCTTTCATCCACAACTCATTGATGCCACAAAGTCATACCTGCCAACGTCTAACTGTGCTACAATGCCATCCACCTTATTTTATGTAATATGTGCATTCAACTATAACACCTTCAGTCCTGTGTTTGGCGCTCTTGTTGCTGTTGCCCCATGTTACATTTGAACTCATCCCACTGACTGCAGTTTTGCCATATCGTTTGCCTGTCCTTTCTCACAGTCTCACTACACAATACAGAAACTTATTTACCAACTGCTCCATCCTTAGCCCTATCATTCTGGCTCCCATCATCCTGCCAAATTAGATGAAACCCTCCCCAACTGCTCTAGCAAACCTGCCCGCAAGAATATTGGTCCCCCTTGGGTTCAGGTGTAACCCGTCCTTTTTGCACAGGTCATACCTTCTCCAGAATTGATCCCAATGATCCAGAAATCTGAAACCCTGCCCCCTTCCTCAGCCATTCATTTATCTGTACTATCATACTATTCCTGCCTGACTAGCACATGGTACTGAAATAATCCTGAAATGACCTCCTTTGAGGTTCTGCTCTTCAGCCTCTTCCCTAACTCTCTATACTCACTGCGCAGGACCTTTTCCCTTTTCTACCTATGTCATTGATGCCAACGTGCACCATGACCTTTGGGTGCTCAAATTCCCTTGAGAAATCTTCTGCAGCTGCTCCTGGATCCTAGCATCTGGGAGGCAATACACCACTCTGGTGCCTCATTTGCAGCCACAGAATCTCCTGTCTGTCCCCCTAACAACCAAGCTTCCTGTCACTATCATTTTGCCTGATTTTGCACTGCTTTGCTGGGCCTTAGAAGCGGCCACTAGTTTCGTTCATTCCCCTCCCCCCTTCCCCCAGCAGTATCCAAAGGGGTATGTATAGTTGTTGCTGAGGGAAGTAGCCACAGGGGAACCCTCTACTGACTATTACTCCCCTTACTTCACCTGGTGGTCAGTCTTCAGAGAAGCCTGCACTCTGGGTGTGACCACCTCAGTCGAAGTCTCGTCTATGAGGTTTCCAGCCTCTCAGATGATCCTGAGTACATCCAGCTCCTGTCAGTCAGGAGCTGAAGTTAGGTGCACTTCTTGCAGATGTAGGCATCAGGGAGGCTGTCAGGTACCCTGAAGTTCTACATCTCACAAGAGGAGCCATCCGTTGCCTTAGCTACCATCCTGTCTACTGTTGTTATACCTCTAACTTTCAAGCTTTTCTAGCCTGTGCCTATTCTTGCCATAGCATCTTGAGCCAAAGTCTGGCCACTCCAGCACTGTCCACTCCAAAAAATCACTCCACTTACACCTTGCTTCTTTTTCCTGGCCCCTGCTGAGAGCCTAAGAGATCATTATGACGGAGGTCTGCTAAAAAGTTCTGAAAGACCCCAAGCTCTTTTTAAACCTCACACTGCCTGACCAACAAACAATTTCATGTGATGATTGCAGCTAAACTTCCTTATTTTATTGCTCTAATACTTTAGGTATTATTCTCTGCAAATATATTTTGATCCATAACTTTGTTGCCTATATCCTAACTTGAACTGGCATTTGTTAATCAACTACTTGCATTTGCTGACTTGCCTCTGTCAACTCCATCATCTGCAACTCTGAGATACCTTGGGCCTTCAGCTTTAGGATTTTGAGCACCATAATTTTATTTCAGAAGCAGATTCAGGTGTATCATCCGGAACTCAAGAGTGGGAATTCATAGAATGTCTACATGATGGGATTTTAGAGCAGCTTGTGGTTGAGCTCACTAGAGTAAAGGCTATTCAGGACTGAGTGTTGTGTTTGAGGTAATGATGGAGGACAAGGAAATTCTGGACGGACTAAATAAATGATCTTCACTGTGGAAAACACTAGCTGTATGCCAGAAGTTTGAGAGTGTCAAGAAGAAGAAGAGAGTAGAGTAGGGAAAATACGCTTGGGGAGCTGAGAGGTCTGAAGGTAGATAAGCCACCTGGACATGATGGACTACACCCTAGGGTCCTGAAAGAGATTGCTGTAGAGATTGTAGAAGCAGTAGTACAGTAATAATGTTTCAAACATCACTAGATTATGAAATGGTTCCAGAAAACTGCAAATTCGCAAATATCACTCCACTCTTTAAGAAGAGAGGGAGGCAGAAGAAAGGAAATTACAGGCAAGTTAGCCTGATCTTAGTGGCTGTGAAGATGTTGGAAATGATTGTTAAACAGGATAATTTGGCAGTTTATTGCTTGGCTGAGAAGCTGATGCAGGGGGCAGGGCCTCATGTTCTTGGGTCATTGCGATCTCTTCTGGGTGAGGTATGAACTGTTCAAAAGTGACGGGTTGCACCTGAACCCGAGGGGGACCAATATTCTCACATGCAGGATTGTTAGAGCTGTTGGGGAGGGTTTAAACTAATTTTGTAGGAGGTTGGGAACTGGAGTGAGTATCAGTGCATTAGGAATGCAGAACCAAAAATGGTGGCAGATGCTCAAAGTGTTACATCTCAGTGCACTAAGTATAAGAAATAAGGTGGGTGTTCTTGTTGCACTATTAAAGATTGTCTGAGATGATGTTGTGGTCATCACTGAATTGTGGCTGAAGGATGGTTGTAGTTAGAAGCAGAATATCCAAGGTTACATGCTGTATCGGAGGGATAGGAAGGTTGGCACTGCTGCTGGCATGGCTCTGCTGGTAAAGAATGGCATCAAATCAGTAGAAAGATGTGACATAGGATCGGAAGATGTTGAATTCTTGTGGGTTGAGTTAAGAAACTACAAGGGTAAAAGGACCCTGATGGCAGTTATATACAGGCCTCTCAACAGTAGCTGGGATATGGACCACAGATTACAATGGGAAATAGAATGGGCATGTCAAAAGAGCAATGTTAAGGTAGTCATGGGAGATTTCAACATGCAGGCTGATTGGGAAAATCAGTTTGGTAATGAATCTCAAGGGAGTGAATTTGCTGAATGCCTATGAGATAGCTTTTTAGAGCAGTTTATCATTGAGCCTAGGCATATCAAAAGGGCACCATTAGATTGGCAAATCAGGTTGCTAATGAATTTCAAGAGAGTGCAATTGTTGAATGCCTACGAGATGGCTTTTTAGAGCAGTTTGTCATTGAGCCTAGTAGAGGATTAGCTATAATGGATTGGGTGTTATGTAATGAACAAAGGGATTAGGGAGTTTAAGGTAAAGGAAAACTTAGGAGGTAGTGATCATGATATGATGGAGTTCAACATATAATTTGATAGGGAGAAAGTAAAATCTTACATGGCTGTCTTTCAGTGGAGTAAAGGAAATTACAGTGGTAAGAGAGAGCAATTGGCCAAAGTAAATTGGAGGGAGATGCTGGCAGGGATGACAGCAGACTGTCAATGGAAAATCAAAGAAATATTCAAATGGCAAAATAGTATAACCGTGGCTAGCAAGGGAAGTCAAAGCTATTGCAATAGCACAAGAAACAGCATACAACAATGCAAAAATTAGCGGGAAGACAGAGGATTTGGAAGCTTTTAAAAACCTACAGAGAGCAACTAAAAGAATCTTTAGTAGGGAAAAGTTGAAATATGAAAACAAGCTAGCAAACAATATTAAGGTGGATAGAAAATGCTTTATCAAGTATGTTAAAAAAACTAGAAAATGAGGACAGAGAAATAACAATGGGGAACAAGGAGATGGCAGATGAACTAAATGAGTAATTTGCATCAGTGTTCACTGTGGAAGACACTAGCAGTGTGCCAGGTGCTGAAGGGAGTGAGGGAAGAGTAGTGAATGCAGATACTGTTATAAGGGAGAAGATGCTCAAAAAACTGAAAGATCTAAAGGTATATAAGTCACCAGGACCAGACGATCTGCAGCCTAGGGTTCTGAAAGAGGTACCGGTAGACATTGTGGGGGCATTAGTATTGATATTTCAAGAATCATTGGCCACTGGCAGAGGACAGGAAAATTGCAAATGTCACTCCACTCTTTTAGAAACATAGAAACATAGAAAATAGGTGCAGGAGTAGGCCATTTGGCCCTTCGAGCCTGCACCGCCATTTATTATGATCATGGCTGATCATCCAACTCAGAACACCGCCCCAGCCTTCCCTCCATACCCCCTGACCCCCGTAGCCACAAGGGCCATATCTAACTCCCTCTTAAATATAGCCAATGAACTGGCCTGAACTGTTTCCTGTGGCAGAGAATTCCACAGAATCACCACTCTCTGTGTGAAGAAGTTTTTCCTAATCTCGGTCCTAAAAGGCTTCCCCTCTGTCCTCAAACTGTGACCCCTCGTTCTGGACTTCCCCAACATCGGGAACAATCTTCCTGCATCTAGCCTGTCCAATCCCCTTAGGATCTTATACGTTTCAATCAGATCCCCCCTCAATCTTCTAAATTCCAACGAGTACAAGCCCAGTTCACCCAGTCTTTCTTCATATGAAAGTCCTGCCATCCCAGGAATCAATCTGGTGAACCTTCTCTGTACTCCCTCTATGGCAAGGATGTCTTTCCTCAGATTAGGGGACCAAGACTGCACACAATACTCCAGGTGTGGTCTCACCAAGGCCTTGTACAACTGCAGTAGTACCTCCCTGCTCCTGTACTCAAATCCTCTCGCTATAAATGCCAGCATACCATTCACCTTTTTCACCGCCTGCTGTACCTGCATGCCCACTTTCAATGACTGGTGTATAATGACACCCAGGTCACGTTGCACCTCCCCTTTTCCTAATCGGCCACCATTCAGATAATAATCTGTTTTCCTATTTTTACCACCAAAGTGGATAACTTCACATTTATCCACATTAAATTGCATCTGCCATGAATTTGCCCACTCACCCAACCTATCCAAGTCACCCTGCATCCTCTTAGCATCCTCCTCACAGCTAACACTGCCACCCAGCTTCGTGTCATCCGCAAACTTGGAGATGCTGCATTTAATTCCCTCATCCAAGTCATTAATATATATTGTAAACAACTGGGGTCCCAGCACTGAGCCTTGCGGTACCCCACTAGTCACCGCCTGCCATTCTGAAAAGGTCCCGTTTATTCCCACTCTTTGCTTCCTGTCTGCTAACCAACTCTCCACCCACACCAATACCTTACCCCCAATACCGTGTGCTTTAAGTTTGCACACTAATCTCCTGTGTGGGACCTTGTCAAAAGCCTTCTGAAAATCCAAATATACCACATCCACTGGTTCTCCCCTATCCACTCTACTAGTTACATCCTCAAAAAATTCTATGAGATTCGTCAGACATGATTTTCCTTTCACAAATTCATGCTGACTTTGTCCGATCATTTCACCGCTTTCCAAATGTGCTGTTATCACATCCTTGATAACTGACTCCAGCAGTTTCCCCACCACCGACGTTAGGCTAACCGGTCTATAATTCCCCGGTTTCTCTCTCCCTCCTTTTTTAAAAAGTGGAGTTACATTAGCCACTCTCCAATCCTCAGGAACTAGTCCAGAATCTAACGAGTTTTGAAAAATTATCACTAATGCATCCACTATTTTTAGAAAGGAAGGAGGCAGCAGAATAGAAATTATAGACCCGTGAGTCTGACCTCTGTGGTTGGGTAGATATTGGAGTCAGTTGTTAAGAATGAGATTATGGAGTACTTGGTGACACAGCACAAGATAGGACAAAGTCCACATAGTTTCCTTAAGGGCAGATCTTGCTTGACGAATCTGCTGGAATTCCTTGAGCAGGTTACACGTAAGATAGATAAAGGGGATGCAGTGGATATTGTATATTTGGAGTTTCAGACGGCCTTTGACATGGTGCCACACATGAGGCTGCTTACTAAGTTAAGGGCCAATGGTTTTACAGGAAAATTACTGGAATGGTTAGAGCATTGGCTAATTAGTAGGAGGCTGTGAGTGGGAATAAAAGGATCCTTTTCTGGTTTGCTGCCAGTGACTAGTGGTGTTCAGCAGGGGTCGGTGTTGGGACCACTTCTTTATGCTGTATAGCAATGATTTGGATGATAGAATAGATGGCTTTCTTGCCAGGTTTGTAGATGGTACAAAGACTGGTGGAGGAGCAGGTATTGCTGAGTAAACAGGTAGGCTGCAGGAGGACTTAGACAGATTAGGAGAATGGGCAAGAGATTGGCAATTGAAATGCAATGTTGGAAAATGCATGGTCATGCACTTTGGTGGAAAAAATAAATGTGCAGACTATTTTCTGAATGGGGAGAAAATCCAAAAATTTGAGATGCAAGGAGACTTAGGATTTCTTGTGCAGAACAACCAGAAGGTTAACTTGCAGGTAGAGTGGTGGAGAGAAAGGCAAATGCAATATCATCATTCGTTTCAAGAGGTCTGGAATAAAAGAGAAGGGATGTGATGCTGAGTCTTTATAAGGCGCTGGTGAGGCCTCACCTTGAGTACTGTGAACAGTTTTGGGCTCCTTATCTGAGAAAAGGTGTGCTGGTATTGGAGAGGGTTCAGAGGAGGTTCGCAAGGATGATTCCAGGAAACAAAGAGTTATCATACGAGGAACATTTGATAGCTCTGGGTCTGTATTTGCTGGAATTTAGAAGGATAAGGGGAGATCTCATTGAAACCTTACGAATGTTGAGAGGCCTAGGCATGGTAGATGTGGGAACAATGTTTCCTATGATGATGGAGTCTAGGACAAGAGCGCACAGCCTTAGGATAGAGAGGCATCTTTTTAAAACAGATGCGGAGAAATATCTTTGTCAAGGGTGGTGAATTTGTGGAATTTGTTACCACAGACAGCTGTGGAGCCAGGTTGTTGGGTGTATTTAAGGCAGAGTACTATAGATTCTTGATTGGACATGGCATTAAAGGACATGGGGAGAAGGCCGCGATGTGAGGCTGAGAGGGGGACAAAAGGATCAGCCACAACTGAATGGCAGATCAGAGTCGATGAGCCAAACAGCCTAATTCGGCTCCTATGTCTTATGCTGTTATGGTCTAAGATGAGGTTTCTGGGTATTTGGAGGACTTGATGAAATAAGCCATAGTCAGTATGATTTCCTTAAGGGAAAAACTGGACTGATAAATCAGTTGGAATACTTTGAGGAAGCAGGATAGATTAAGGAGAATTGGTAGATGTTGTTTACTTGGATTTTCAGAAGGTCTTTGACAAGCTACTGCACACAATTTTGCTGAACAAGGTAAGAGCCCATGGTATTACAGGAAAGATACTATCATGGATAAAGGATTGGCTGATTGGCAGGAGGCAAAAAGTGGGAATAAAGGGAGCCTTTTTTTGCATTGGCTGCCGGTGGTTAGTGGTAATCCGCAGGGGTTGCTGTTGGAATAGCTTCTTTTTATGTTATGTGTTAATGATTTGGATGATGGAAGTGTTGTTTTTGTGGCCAAGCGTGCAGACAGTACAAAAGTAGTGGTGGTGGGAGGGTGCAGTTAGTGTTGAGGAAGCAGGGAGGCTGCAGAAGGACTTAGACAGATTAGGAGAATGGGCGAAGATGTGGCAGATGGAATAGTGTTGGGAACTGTATGGTCATACACCTTGAAAGAAGGGATGAAAGTGTAGATTTTTAAGTGGGGAGAAAATTCAAAAATCTGAGGTGCAAAGTAACTTAGGAGTCCTTGTGTAGGATTCCTTAGAGGTTAATTTCTAGGTAGAGTCATTGCTAAGGAAGGCAAATGCAATTTTAGCATTCATTTCAGAGGACTAGAATATAAAACAAGAATGTAAATCTGAAGCTTTATAAAGCACTGGTGAGGCCTTACTTGGAGCATTGTGAGCTGTTTTGGGCCTCTTATCTAACAATGGATGTCTTGACATTGAAGAGAGTTCAGAGAAGGTTCATGAGAATGATTCTAGGAATGAAAGTGTTATTGTATGAAGAATATTTGATGGTTCTTGGCCTGTGCTCGTTGGAATTTAGAAGATTGATAGGGGAATCTCATTGAAACTATTGAATGTTGAAAGGCCTTGATAGAATGGATGTGAACAGGATGTTTCCTTTAGTAGGGGAGTCTAGGACCAGCAGGCACAGACTTTGAATGGAGTGAGTCCATTTAGAATGGAGATGATGAGGAACGAGTTATTTAGTGAGGAACGAGTTATTTAGCCAGAGGGTGGTGAGGCTGTGGAAGCCTATGCTTCCAGTACTGTCTAGACTACCAAATGCAGTCCTAATGCTGAAATCATTGCTCTTTCATTTGTTTTAGCCTGTTTCTGAAAGCACGGTAACATACAGAAGGTGATATTATACTTCATTAAGTACCATTCAAACTCTTGGTAATGATCAGGACATGATAATCCTGAACCATATTGATCTGTGGCCCTTTACACTGAAGATACTGTGGATGTCTACAGAAGATATTATGACTTGTTGTTAGTATGGTGCACATCTCTGGAATCTACTCATGTTTATTCCTAGCTAAAACATGAAAATATACACACATTTCCAATAAAAAAATTCTTACATTCACGAGAACAGAGGAATAAAAAATCTCAAATCATTCAGATTTTATACCGTCTTAATATATAAAACTTCAAATCCCAGTAGCCTATGGATTTTGATTTATTTTTAACATTTTCACTCATGGCATTTTGACAAGAAAACAAAATCAATTTGCTTGACACAACCATCATAATTACAAACTTGCTTTTAATCACCTGAAAGCTGCTGTGCGTGCTCAGGTGAATTAATATTTATCAGTACTTGAATGATTTCTAAACTGTGAATTCAATTATGCATTTTTAATAAAGCAAAATATCTGAATTGGCAGTCTCATCATTAGCAATGAAACAATGAGTAAATTTGCCACATTGGATCACAGAAAATCAAGTGATGAGTTTCTGCTCCCAGTTGTAAGAATGTGGCAAATAGAAGCAGGAGGTGGTTCAGCTTCATCAGTTAACAAGACTGTGGCTGACCTCTTACTTCAGGACCACTTTCCTGGACTACCTCACTTAATATCTATGGATTCATCTCCATATTGTACATGCTCTGCTACTGAGCGAGTACAGCCCTCCAGGGTAGAACGCCAAACAAATTTCTCCTCATCTCTGCTTTGAATGGTCATCCATTTACTTGGTCATGATCATAGGAACATAGAAAACCTACAGCACAATACAGGCCCTTCAGCTCACAATGCTGTGCCGAACTTTAGAAATTACCTAGGCTTACCTCTATTTTTCTAAGAGTAAATCAAGAGAAACAAATATTTTGTTTTTCTTTACAGATGATGTGAAACAATCTTGAATCTTGAATTTAGATTGATTATTAACTATTCACTGCCTTTTCACAAAAAAGTGTCTACATAGTTACAGTTAATTTGAAAGAACATATTTGTTCCAAATGCTTGGCTTCTAGGAATAGAATGAGGTGGAGGATAAATATGTGGCTGAAGGATTGGAGCAGGGGGCAGGGATTCAGATTTCTGGATCATTGGGACCTCTTCTGGGGCTGGCGTGACCTGTACAGAAAGGATGGGTGGCACTTGAATCCGAGGGGGGCCAATATCCTGGCAGGGAGGTTTGCAAAGGCTATTGGGGAGATTTAAACTAGAATTGCTGGGGGGTGGGAACCGAACTGAAGTGATGGAGCTAAGGGATGTTGGCTCACAAATAGAGAAAGCTTGGAGACAGTGCGAAAAGAAGGATAAGCAGGTGATAGAGAAGGGACGCACTCAGACAGATGGTTTGAGATGTGTCTATTTTAATGTGAGGAGTAATATGAAAAAAACAGATGAGCTTAGAGTGTGGATCAGCACTTGGAGCGATGATGTTGTGGCCATTACAGAGATTTGGATAGTGCAGGGGCAGGAAAGGCTACTTTAAGTGTCAGGCCTTAGATGTTTCAGAAAGGACAGAGAGGGAGGCAAAATGGTGGGGGCATGGCACTGTAGATCAGAGATAGTGTCACGGCTACAGAAAAGGAAGAAGTCATGGAGAGTTGTCTCTGTGGGTGGAAATTAGGAATAGGAAGAGGTCAATAACTCCACTGTTTTTTTTTATATAGACCACCCAATAGTAATGGGGACATCGAGGAACAGATAGGGAGATAGATTCTGGAATGGTGCAATAATAACAGGGTTGTTCTGGTGGGAGATTTTAATTTCCTAAATATTGATTGGCATCTCCCTAGAGGGAGGGGTTCAGATGGGGTGGAGTTTGTTAGGTATGTCCAGGAAGGTTTCTTGTCACAATATGTAGATAAGCCTACAAGAGGAGAGGGTGTACTTGATCTGGTATTGGGAAATGAACCTGGTCAGGAGTCAGGTCTCTTAGTGGGAGAGCATTTTGGAGATAGTGGTCACAGTTCTATCTCCTTTACCATAGCATTAGAGAGGGATAGGAACAAACAAGTTAGGGAAACGTTTAACTGGAGTAAGGGAAAATATGAGTCTATCAGGCAGGAACTTTGAAGCATAAATTGGAAACAGATGTTCTCAGGGAAATGTATGGAGGAGATGTGGCAAATGTTCAGGGGATATTTGCATGGGGATCTGCATCGATACGTTCCAATGAGACAGGGAAAAGATGGTAGGGTACAAGAACTGTAGTGTACAAAGGCTGTTGTAAATCTAGTCAAGAAGAAAAGAAGAGCTTACGAAAGGTTCAAAAAACTAGGTAATGATAGAGATCTAGAAGATTATAAGGCTAGCAGGAAGGAGCTTAAGAATGAAATTAGGAGAGCCAGAAGGGACCATGAGAAGGCTTTGGATATGAGCAAGAGGATAAGACGCGAGAGAATAGGACCACTCAAGTGTGACAGTGGAAGAGTGTGTATGGAACCGAAGGAGATGGCAGAGGTACTTAATGAATACTTTGCTTCAGTATTCACTATGGAAAAGGATCTTGGCAATTGTAGGGTTGACTTGCAGCAGACTGAAAAGCTCAAGCATGTAGACATTAAGAAAGAGGATGTGCTGGAGCTTTTGGAAAGCATCAAGTTGGATAAGTCACCGGAACCGGACGGGATGTACCCCAGGCTACTGTGGGAAGTGAGAGAGGAGATTGCTGAGCCACTGGTGATGACCTTTGCATCATCAATGAGGACAGGAGATGATCCGGAGGATTGGAGGGTTGCGGATGTTGTTCCCTTATTCAAGAAAGGGAGTAGAGATAGCCCAGGAAATTATAGACCAGTGAGTCTTACTTCAGTGGTTGGTAAATTGATGGAGAAAATCCTGAGAGACAGGATTTATGAACATTTGGAGGGGCATAATATGATTAGGAATACTCAACATGGCTTTGTCAAAGGCAGGTCGTGCCTTACAAGCCTGATTGAATTTTTTGAGGATGTGACTAAACACATTGATGAAGGAAGAGCAGTAGATGTAGTGTATATGGATTTTAGCAAGGTATTTGATAAGGCACCCAATGCAAGGCTTATTGAGAAAGTAAGGAGGCATGGTATCCAAGGGGACATTGCTTTGTGGATCCAGAACTGGCTTGCCCACAGGAGGCAAGGAGTGGTTGTAGACGGGTCATATTCTGCATGGAGGTTGGTCACCAGTGGTGTGTCTCAGGGATCTGTTCTGGGACCCTTACTCTTTGTGATTGTTCATAAATGACCTGGATGAGGAAATGGAGTGATGGGTTAGTAAATTTGCTGATGACACAAAGGTTGGGGGTGTTGTAGATAGTGTGGGGGGCTGTCAGAGGTTACAGTGGGACATTGATAGGATGCAAAACTGGGCTGAGAAATGGCAGATGGAGTTCAACCCAGATAAGAGTGAGGTGGTTCATTTTGGTAGGTCAAATATGACGGCAGAATATAGTATTAAAGGCAAGACTCTTGACAGTGTGGAAGATCATAGGGATCTTGGGGTCCGAGTCCATAGGACACTCAAAGCTGCTACGCAGGTTGACTCTGTGGTTAAGAAGGCATATGGTGCATTGGCCTTTATCAATTGTGGGATTGAGTTTAAGAGCCGGGAGGTAATGTTTCAGCTATATAAAACCCTGGTCAGACTCCACTTGGAGTACTGTGCTCAGTTCTGGTTGCCTCACTACAGGAAGGATGTGGAAACCATAGAAAGGGTGCCAAGGAGATTTACAGGGATGTTGCCTGGACTGGGGAGCATGCCTTATGAGAATAAGTTGAGCGAACTCAGCCTTTTCTTTTTGGAGCGACGGAAGATGAGAGGTGACCTGATAGAGGTGTACAAGATAATGAGAGGCATTGATCGTGTGGATAGTCAGAGGCTTTTTCCTAGGGCTGAAATGGCTAGCATGAGAGGGCACAATTTTAAGGTGCTTGGATGTAGGTACGGAGGAGATGTCAGGGGTAAGTTTTTTTCGCAGAGAGTGGTAAGTGCATGGAATGGGCTCGCATTAGGGTTAGGGTTAGGGTTAACCCTAACCCTAACCCTAATGCGACTCCTGGATGGATACATGGAGCTTAAAAATATAGAGAGCTATGGGTAAGCCCAGGTAGTTCTAAGGTAAGGTCATGTTCGGCACAGCTTTGTGGGCTGAAGGGCCTGTATTGTGTTGTAGGTTTTCTTTGTTTCCAATTCTTCCAACCATTTTAATATTCTTCCTCCTCTCTTGTTTGTCTTTGTTCCTCCCCTTTTAACCTTGCAAGTGCGTCTTGCAATGCTTTTACTGTAGCTTTACTAGGACATGCTTTCTTCTTTCCTTTTTCATCCTTTTCCTTCCTTTTCTTTTTGTCTGTTTTTCTTTTCCTCCCCTTCATTTTCTTCACCTTCAGTGCCTCCTCAGCACAAGGAAACATCAGCTCTCCAGCGATCCTATCAGAACCCAAAAGATTTTTTTCATGCTTCCATGAGATCAGCTCACATTGTTCTAAACTCTTGCTAATACAGGTCTAGTTTGCTTAAACTTTACTCATATGACAAACTCACCGTTCCAAAGATCATTTGGGTGAACCTCCTGTGTATTTCCTCTTGGGCAATTATATCCTTTCTTAAGGTGTTTATATATCTACACGTTACAACAGTTCATTGTCATCAGTGCTCTATCTAATTGGATCAAAACCCATCTCCTGTTTTGCTGACATCCACTTAACAGCCTTGTGACAAATTGTGAGCTGTAACTATTTGCTGAACTTGCATATTAATTGTCGATGACTCAAATACAAAGACATAACACTTTCTGTGCACCAACTAAACTCTCACCATTCTCCACCTTTCTGTTTTCCTACCAAAGTTAATGACCTCACATTTTCCACATTATATTCCATCCTTGCCTGAGCCTGCCTATGTTTATCTAAAGTAATTTGCATTCTCCTCAGAGTGTAAAATATCACCTATCCTGTTATCATCAGTGTGTTACTCTGGATCGTCTTGTCCATCTCATTGACTTAGACTGTGAACAGCTCGGACTCCAGTCCTGATCCCTGTGGCACCATATGCTCTCCTACTCTACGTTGGGTGAAGTTAGGAAGTTCGGTTATCGTACACTGTAAATGTGATATGAGAAACAGGAACACTCATTCCAATGCCATTCAACACCAACTGCCACCCTTGCTGTTCACCTCCACTAAAGCACCAAAACATAACAAAAGATGAGATCTGGCTTTGGAGATTAGACACTTTAAGGACTACAATACCTCAGCCTGGGATCAGGATGTAGCTTCACCTTATCATACTGACATCAGTACCTTCCTGTTGTTGGGGAAATTGATACAAGTACCCCCCTCGACCCCCCAATACAAACTTTGAATAGTGGTAGGGTGCAGAGTACTCCGAGGAAATGCAAAGTTCAACAGGCTTTTCAGAAAGTGACATATAGAGACCAAGTAAGAAGATAAAACTGAATCAGGCAATTCTAACATTGGGTAAACAAATTAAATAAAGGAGGATGAGAAGCAACCATTGAAAACACATGGCTCTGGTGAGGGATTATTTAGTTACATACTGTGAGACCCAGAAGTGAATATAATAAGGCAAGGTCAAATGGAGTGGCCAGTTTGAGGAGAGCATCCGTGGAGTGGATGTGCAGGCTTTGGAGAGGACAAGAAGTGAATAGATTACTTTTTTCCTCCTTTTACTTTCCTTAGTTCCATTCATGGTTAAAAGGGACCTTGATGGCAGTCACCAGAGTCCTCTGCTCCTCCAGTCACATGTGGGAGAGCAGGGTGCTTTCAGGTGTCTGCAGAAAGTGTGTCCAACTACAGCTTCACCGAGGAGCAGAATGTGTTACGGACAGGGGTTTCAGGGAGATATCTATATGAAGAGTTAAGCCAGGCAGATGATGACCACCAGGAGGGGCAGGCAGGTAGGATTCTCTTGTTAAAATTTCAAACAAGAATTCATTTGTTGGACGAGTGAAGAGGGGAAAGAGATTGAAGTTAACAGTACTAGCCAGATTAGTTGCTCCTCAGCTGGGTCTATTGTACAGCAGAAGTCAAGGATTAGGCAATAGGAAACTGTTTAGTCAAGGGCATGGAGAGGCATTTCTATGAGCGTGAACAAGACTCCAGAGTCTCCTTGCCTCCTTGGTCCAGTGGAGAATGTCTCTGGATGGGCAAAGGACATTGTGAAGGGGGAGGGTGAGCAGTCAACAGACATGGTCATAGAACATAGAACATAGAATAGTACAGCACGTACAGGCCCTTCAGCTCACAATGTTGTACTGATATTTTAGCCTACTCTGAGATTAATATAACCATTCCTTCCCACAGAGCCCCCTAATTTTCTTTCATCCATGTGCCTATCTACGAGGCTGTAAAATGTCTCTAATGTCTCTACCACTACCCCTAGCAGTATGTTCCATCCACTTACTACTCTCTGTGTAAAAACCTACCTTTCATATCCCTGCATACTTTCTTCCATTCACCTTATAATTATGCCCCTTTGGATTAATCATTTTTGCCGTGGGAAAATGTTTCTGGCTGTTCACTCAACCTATGGCTCTTATCATCTTGTACATCTCTATCAAATCACCTCTCACCCGCCTGCCCCCCCCCCCCGTTACAAGCAGGAAAGCTCTAGCTCACTCAAACTATCTGCATAAGACATAGTCTTGTGTTTAGGTAATTTTCCTCTCCAGCCTCTCCACATCCTTCCTATTATGAGATGACCTTCCTATTATGAAATGAACACAATATTCCACCAGGATCAGCAGCAATTATTACCCTTCAACCATCAGGCTCCTGAACCAGCGAGGGTAACCTCACCCATCTGAACACTGAACTGACTCCATGACCCATGGACTCACTTTCAAGAACTCTACAACTTATATTCTCAATATTTATTTATGTATTTCTTTTTATTTGATTATTTGATTGTTAGTTATTATTATTTGGTTCTGTATTTGCAGTTTGTTGTCATTTGCATATTGATGATTTATTCATCTTTGTGTGTATTTTTCATTGATTTTGCTGTGTTTCTGAATAACTACTATGAATGCCTGCAAGAAGATGAATCTCAGGGTAGTATATAGTGACGTATATGTATTTTGATAAGAAATTTAATATGAACTTTGAACTTTGCATGTAGTGTAACCATGGTTTTGTGGATCTGCAACTTTACCTCTCCAACTAATGACATTAGCAGTAAGAGAGATGACTCCCTGCAAAGAAAATTTAGACAATTAGCCAGTATGTGAAAAAGAAGGAACTTTATTATTGTAATCTCAGGATTACTCACCATGCCATATGCTAGCGAGGCAAGAAATACAGAGATGTAATAGTTAAATGTGTGACACAGGTTTAAGCACATGGATAATTGGGCTCTCTTCCAGGACAGGTGGACCTATACAAGAATGACAGTTTGTACCTAAGCAAGAGGAGTGTCAATATCTCCTCAGGGAGGTTTGCTAGTGCTATTTTCTGAGAAGAAGATGATTGATGAGGGTGGAGCAGTGCATGTTTTATACATGGGAATGGAGGATGTAGACCATGGGGCAGACGGAGGGGTCAGTTTGGATTGACATCACAGATGGCACAAGCATCATTTATCGAAGGGTCTGTTCCTGCACTGTACTAAAATGGGAGATGTTAGATCAACTACTTGTTAGCAGAAACCAAAATCTGCAGAGATGAATAGTCAGAATTTCCCCTCAACATCGGAGTTCAAAGAACCCACAATGACTGATTAAGGTAAATAACAAATGTTAAGAGAACATAAATAGAGAATTAGTAATCCTTCTTGTTTGTTAGAATGTGGAATGCTTTGAGCAATTATTGACGTGATGGGAAAAATAACTAGGAAGAAAAACGACATAAACAAAGTCAGTCAACGTTTAGCAATGGCATTGAGAAAATGGACAAAAGGTCAAACATAATCTTTAAAAAAATTAAACTACCCACTGCATCATTATTTCCACGAGAAGTAACCATCTTCACCCCACCAATGAACTAAAAGCTGCAGGAATGCATCAGTTGTCTGGCTTGAGGGCAAAATTACCCTCATGTGGATTCAACACAATGCAATGGGACCCAGAATTCATGCAACTCTGCCCTCCAACATTGATCAAATTCTGTTCTGCACACACCTTACACTTATGTTGAAGTCCAAAAAGTGAAGACCAGAGGGCAAATGTCTTTTTTCTCCTTCGCACGAAAGAATTTGATGCAAAGAAAAAGTGAGAAATAATATAAGGAATTGTGCTGACTCTCCGCCAGGTATTATAGGCCTTGGGAAACAGAGATTGCAGTATAGCTGGCCAGCCATGGGAAGCCTGACATTCACTATAAACCTGACAAAGGAGGTTAAGTTAGAAGTGTGTAGACATATAAAATATTTAAATTGCCAGTCCATCTCTTGGTTGCAAACTATTTGCTGGCCACTACTGTGAGCGCATGAGTGGGCAGTTTGAAGAACAGGGATTTGGGGTAAAGTGGAGAAGGGGTAGGATTTTTAAAATTCAGTGCAAATCTTGATCTGAACCACATACTTCTGGATCTTGGAATCTTGAATACCTGCTTATATTCTTGCAGAGGATTTATTGGAATATTTATTGGTCCAACCAAGCAGAGTTCACTGCCAAGAAGGTCCACCAGCACTTTAACTTCCTGAGAAAACTAAAGACATTTGGCCTGTCCCCTAAAACCCTCACTAATTTTTATAGATGCACCGTAGAAAGCATTCCTCTAGGGTGCATCACAACCTGGTATGGAAGTTGTCCTGTCCAAGACCGAAAGAAGCTGCAGAAGATCAGGAACACGGCACAGCACATCACACAAATTAATCTTCCGTCCTTGGACTCACTTTACACTGCACGCTGTCGGAGCAGTGCTGCCAGGATAATCAAGGACACGACCCACCCAGCCAACACACTTTTCGTCCCTCTTCCCTCTGGGAGAAGGTTCAGGAGCCTGAAGACTTGCACGGCCAGATTTGGGAACAGCTTCTTTCCAACTGTGACTGCTGAACGGATCCTGACCTGGATCTGGGCCGTACCCTCCAAATATCCGGACCTGCCTCTCAGTTTTTTTGCACTACCTTACTTTCCATTTTTCTATTTTCTATTTATGATTTATAATTTAAATTTTTAATATTTACTATTTTTGTACTGTTTTTAATATTTTTAATATTTAATATTTGTAATCCAGGGAGCGGAAAGCGCAGAATCAAATATCGCTGTGATGATTGTATGTTCTGGTAACAATTGTTCGGCGACAATAAAGTATAAAGTATTCTTGCATCTTACAGATTGTACATTAATTGGCAAAATATACCCAAATTTTTGAGAGGACTCCTTCCTTAAATTACCAAGGGATTTTAAGACTATTGATTGCCAACTGTATCTAATGTTTATGGAAAACTTGTGGTTTCTTTGTAAATGGTGAAACAAAGAGTTCCATCCTCAGTAATATTTTTAAAAAAGCAGATCCACTTTTACCTTCAGTAATTTGTTCAGTCAACGTAGAGAAACTGAAAGTGGTCTTGCATTACAATCCGGTGTTACTGAACTGATATGTCACTGAAAATGCAGTGACTTGCCCTAGCAGCTGAGCAGTAGACCTAATGAATCTTATCACCATCTGATCCAGTATTATAAATGTACAGGACTTATAAGTACTTCCAGGAATCTTTAATGAACAATTACTCAATGTGTTCAAAAGGAAACAATTATATGCAGGTACTTGAGAGAAAATATACTTGCATGGTTTATGAGGACTGGGTGCAGTGGCACTGTTTAAATGACCAATGACAAGAGATTCTGTGAAAATAAGGCTCTTAACACTTGCGTGTTCTATTTGTGTGAGGTGATATTCCTTAGAAACTCCCATAATGCAGATTTAATGTTCTAATTTTCACTGTTGATTTTCTTACAGATCATGATTTTATCCTGGAGGAGTCCCCTTACAAAATTGTAACTGATTATCAGTAATGAAGCTATTCTTTCTGTAAGCTGTATTGAAAGGTAAATTAATAAAACTACTACAAAAATTGAAGGAGAAATAAAGGAAAATAGTGAAATGATGAAATGGAAGATAGAGAAGATAAATTAGGGAATAGCATCACTTTCCTTTGCTTTTGAAGTAATTCAGGTGGAACTAGACAAGCCATTTGAGGCATTTTTTGAGTATTTTAAGAAAAGTAATTCTGTCAAATACTAACCAAATAGCAGCTGAGAATAGGTGATCAGTAAGATTGAGATAAACGGCAGCCGTTGTAAATATCAACTCAGTCAAATAGCATCCAGTGATTTCAATGGCAAGCCAGTTAAATATACAGGTGTTTTAGTGCACATTATTACTTCAGGATAAATGCCTACTTCATTTTTTTCAGGCTTTACTGTATTATGAATAGAGCTACATTCACAGCAACCTGGTAAAGTGCAATTCTATTTTTATTTCATAGGATTCCATGACTTGCACTGATGCTTTCAACTACAGTAGATTACGTTCTCTTTGTCCATTTATTTAAATGGAGTCATTAGTTTACAGTGGCAGAATAAATGACATTCTGTTGTAATTAAATCGGATAATAAGACTTTTCCCAGCATCTTATGGATCATATTCTGTGCTGTGGTTTATTCTTTCTGTCAGTATTGTTTATGAGTGAATTTATTGTGGGTGCTTGGTGGTGGTTGTCTCTCGGGCTCTGAGGAAGACTAAACTTTGCGCAGTCATCTGTGGATACGCATGTGGCTTTGGTGGCCGAAGGCCAAAGCACACATACGGTTGCAGGTTGGACGTGGAATGGTGATTGTTAGAACAGGTGCGTACACAGCTTTGTAGTGTTGGTCTCGTGCTGTCGCAAGGTGCTCATTTTGGTCATCCTCAAAATCAGATGCAGCTTTTCTGGGCAGGGCGCGCCATGCAACCCTGTCGGCTGCGGACTCCTCAAGTTGTCGAGGCTGGAGGTCTGCCCATTTGATGTACGATTTCAGATTGTCTTTGAATCTTTTTTCGGGGCGGCCTTGATTGCAACTGCCATGCTCAAACTCACCGTAGAGCAGCTGCCTGGGGATTCTTGTTTCACCCATGCAGATTACGTGGCCAGTCCAGTGTAGTTGGGCCTGGAGGATCCTTGCCTCAATGCTTGTGCTGTTGACTCTGTCAAGGACTTGCAGGTTGGTGATTCGGTTCTGCCATCGAATCCTCATGATCGACCGCAGAGAGCGCATGTGAAACTGCTCCAGCTGTTCGATGTGCCTGCGGTATAGTGTCCAGGTTTCGCAGCCGTACAGGACAGAGGTGAGGACCACAGCCTTGTACACCTTGAGCTTGATTGAAAGCTGAATGTCCTTGTACTCCAGAACTTTGACATGGAGTTTCCTGAGTGCCTGGCCGGCTTTCTGGATCCTTGCTATGATCTATTTGTCAAGGAATCCGTCAATGGAAATGGTGCTTCCCAGACACTTGAAGCTCTTCACATTCTTCAGGACAGTGCCGTCGATGGTGATGCATAGCTGAGGAATGTGACTGTTTGGTGCAGGTTGTAGGAGAACTATCAAACGCTTATCTGTGCTATTGAATTTGAATCCTGGGACGATTTCCAATCTACAGTATTTTGAATTTATTGCAATAACAGTGATCTAGCTCTCCTCCCACAATCTCCAAAATTTTGATGAATCTAGAGTATCTGGAGATACAAAACAACCTTTTCCTGGTGTGGTGATGCAAATAGAGAAAGCAAGCGTCTGCTGAGTTTCCCATTATGCGTGATAATCTGCTAAAACACCAATTACTATTGAAGCTGCTTACCCCTTCTTCACATATGGAGGCCGGCTGCAGGAAATTTCCAATCTCAGAACATTGCAAGTCCATCTCCCATGAAAAAGGCACAAGGCAGATATTATGAGGTAAAGGTGCAGCAAATATCAGGGAAGGAACATGAATATGAGGAAGATGGAGGGGTATGGACATTCTGTAGGTAGGAGGGATTAGGTTTTTTAAATTTAATTTTTCGCTGGTTCGGAACAACATTGTGGGTGAAGGGCCTCTTCCTGTGCTGTACAGATTTATTTTCTTAGGCTTTGTCTCATATTTGTCCATTGTAAAGCAAGCCAGCGGTATGTAAATGAATTTTAAAAAACTGCAAGTTGTGAAATCAGAAACAAAAACAGGAAATGCTAGAAAAATTTCACTAGGTAAGGCAGCATCTGTAGACAGTGAAATAGATCATGTGCTGGGTCTGCAAACCTTTGTCAGGATTGGGAAAGCGAGAAATTGCATATTTCTCTTTTAAAGACTTCTATTAAAGCACTTGCAGGTGCAATCCATTGATTGTTTCTTTTTCTGGATGTTTACATACGTGTCTCTCTTATAACCATCGAACTGCAGGTGAAAGTGCAAAAGAGTGGATTGCTCCATCCTCCTTGGTACAATATATACTCATATGAGAGCAAAGTTGATAGATTTTGTTTTTACCAAGGATAACTGATACACTTCTGATGAATATTTAAGCAAAGTCAGGTAAATTGCTAGAAAACACAAGCCAGACACGCCTGGCGGCTCAGAATGTTGCTTGTTTGCACTGTCTGCTCACCACACTGACATTCTCTGAATGTGAAGGGCCAAATGCCCTGAACCCCACAGATGAGAGATGTCTGCTGAGACAAAGCAGTATTGGATTTGACTGTTTAATTGTTATTTCTTTGCAGTTTAACATTCTTATTCTTGTTTGTGTTTTTATACAACTGCCGATATACATGTAATTGTTTAGTCTGTGTTCTGGTTGCAGTTGCAGGTATTACCTTATTTGAATAGGAGATGTCTGCTTGGTTAACTCTTATCTACAGTGGTATTTATTGCATTTAACAAATTGGTATAAGAAGGCTAAGCCATGCAAACAGGCTCCTTTCCACATTCGTCTTCCCTCACTCCTGGGCTTTGCTTCTGCGGCTCTCCTTTCCGAATCCCTTTGACCTTTTAGCACTGAATAAACAATCACAAGCAGCAAGTTTTATGCCTCATTCTTGAATTTTGAAGTACCTCAGATCAAAAGCATCAGCATCTAATAACCCTGCCACAGTTATAGGATGGTTGTGAAGATTTAAGGGCTTGGAAGAATCCCAGACAAAGTGGAAACTTTTGGTGCTCAAATTTAAAAAAAGCCTGACTCATTTTCAAATTGTCCAAGAAATTGCCTAGTTCTTGCTTCAATACACCATCTAGTGGGAGTTTAAGAATGAAGGAAATCTATTATATATTGCTATTCTGAAAAAAAAATCAGAGATACACTGAAATTAACATCGTGGTCAAATTAATTTCATATAAGTCAGTGGAGTACCTAAGAAATCTTCCTGTTGTAATCTAGTACTTAAAATAACATTCATTTTGCAGTGTAACTTAGAAATATAGAAAACCTTCAGCACAATACAGGCCCTTCAGCCCACAATGCTGTGCTGAACATGAACTTACTTTAGAAATTACCTCGGGTTACCCATAGCCCTCTATTTTTCTAAGCTCCATGTACCTGTCCAGGAGTCTCTTAAAAGACCCTATCATATCTGCCTCCATGGCCGTTGCCGGCAGCCCGTTCCACACACTCACCCCTCTCTGCATAAAAAAAACTTACCCCTAACATCTCGTTTGTACCTACATCCAAGCACCTCAAAACTGTGCCCTCTTGTGTTAGCCATTTCAGCCCTGAGAAAAAGCCTCTGACTATCCACACGATCAATGCCTCTCATCATCTTATACAACTCTATCAGGTCACCTCTCATCTTCAGCTGCTCCAAGGAGAAAAGACCAAGTTCACTCAACCTGTTCTCATAAGGCATGCTCCCCAATCCAGGTAACATCCTTGAAAATCTCCTCTGCACCCTTTCCATGATTTCCACGTCCTTCCTGTAGTGAGGTGACCAAAACTGAGCACAGTACTTCAAGTGGGATCTGACCGGGGTCCTATATAGCTTTAATATTACCTCTCGGCTCTTAAACTCAATCCCTCGGTTGATGAAAGCCTATACACCGTATGCCTTCTTAACCACAGAGTCAACCTGCACAGCAGCTCTGAGTGTCCTATGGACTTGGACCTCAAGATCCCTCTGATCCTCCACACTGCTAAGAGTCTTACCATTCTGCCATCATATTTGACCTACTAAAATGAACCACTTCACACTTATCTGGGTTGAACTCCATCAGTCACTTCTCAGCCCAGTTTTGCATCCTATCAATGTCCTGCTGTAACCTCTGACAACCCTCCACACTATCCACAACACCCTCAACCTTTGTGTCATCTTCAATTTACTAACCCATCCCTTCACTTCCTCTTCCAGGTCATTTATAAAAATCATGAAGAGAAGGGCTTCCAGAACAGATCCCTGAGGCACACCACTGGTCACCGACCTCCATGCAGAATATGACACATCTACAACCACTCTTTGCCTTCTGTGGGCAAGCTAATTCTGGATCCACGAAGCAAGGTCCCCTTGGATCCCATGCCTCCTTACTTTCTCAATAAGCCTTGCATGGGATACCTTATCAAATTCCTTTCTGAAATCTATATTGTGACGACAAACTAAGTTATCAGAAGATTGGTGCTGATGAGAGAGATAAGGGAGACAATGGAGAAACATTCAAAATGCTAATAAGAGAGAAGAGAGAGATTAATGAGACAGAAACACATTTCAGAGTATTGACAGACCGGTTCCTTTGAACCTGAACTGTTTGAAGTTTGATGGACAGGCGATACCCCAGCAGGGGGATAAAAAGAACAGGTTCGCTAAGGCACGACAGACACCACGAGATCACGAGATAACGAGACCCTGGAAGAGCGGTGTGCCCCCACAAGTTGGTGATGGTTTGGAGGTCTGGTTCAAGGGAACCGACCATAGATGCACAGGGTGAAAGGGTACAATCGGCGGGAATCTGGTGTGTGTGTTCGCCCTTGCCTGGGTGCTGGGTTCACCGCGGAAGAACGGTCGTATCCGGAGTGGAGGGGTCACAGTCAGTGACCACAGAAGACATAAAAAAGGGTTCGCCTGAAAGCCAAATGCGAAGAACATCAAAGGTCTGCTGAATCAGATTTGCATATCTCTATCTCTCTCTCTCTCTCTCTCTCTCTCTCTCTCTCTCTCTCTCTCTCTCTCTCTCTCTCTCTCTCTCTCCAACGGCACAACAGTGATTACTGCGAACTGTACTAAGCTGAACTGAACTCTGCGTCACTTGAGACTGATCATTTTACCCCTAGACTGCGATAGAGCTTACCCTAGTTCTGTGTACGTGTGTTTTATCATTGCTAACCTGTTGCATTTATATCCTTATGATTAGAGTACTGTGTTACTTATTTCTTTAATAAAACTTCATTAGTTTCTAGTAAACCAGACTCCAACTAAGTGGTCCATTTCTGCTGGTTTGGCAACCCAGTTACGGGGTACCTAACAATATACACTACATCTACTGCTCTACCTTCATCAACATGTTTAGTTACGTCCTCAAAAAATTCAATCAGGCTCGTAAGGCACGACCTGCCTTTGACAAACCCATGCTAACTATTCCTAATCATATTATGCCTCTCCAAATGTTCAGAAAAACCACTTCTCCATCAACCACTGAAGTAAGACTCACTGGTCTATAATTTCCTGGGCTATCTCTACTCCCTTTCTTGAATAAGGGAACAACATCTGCAACCCTCCAATCCTCTGGAACCTCTCCCATCCCCATTGATGATGCAAAGATCATTGCCAGAGGCTCAGCAATCTCACCACTTGCCTCTCACGGTAGCCTGGGGTACATCTTGTCCGGTCCCGGAGACCTATCCAACTTAATGCTTTCCAAAAGCTCCAGCACATCCCCTTTCTTAATGTCTATATGCTCAAGCTTTTCAATCCACTGTAAATTATCCCTACAATTGCCAAGATCCTTTTCCGTTGTGAATAATGAAGCGAAGTATTCATTAAGTACCTCTACCAGCTCCTCCAGTTCCATAAACACATTTCCACTGCCACACTTGATTGGTCCTATTCTCTCATGTCTTATCCTCTTGCTCATATCCAAAGCCTTCTCATGGCCCCTTCTGGCTCTCCTAATTTCATTCTTAAGCTCCTTCCTGCTAGCCTTATAATCTTCTAGATCTCTGTCATTATTTAGCTTTTTAAATATTTTGTAAGCTTTTCTTTTCTTCTTGACTAGATCTTCAACAGCCTTTGTACAACACGGTCCTATAAAATTTTGACTGCAATTCTAAGAAATCTTGATTGCAATCCTAAACCAAATGTCCCATCGCAATCCTAAAATAATATTTCGATTGCAATCCAATAATATTTCAATCACAGTCAAGATGATTAAAAGTATATATAAATTAAGTGTTACACGAAATTAAATTACGACAGTGGCCAAGGTTGTGAGACCTACTACAGAAAGAAGGGAGCTAAATCTTCATTCGCATGTGAACAAATGCCTGAAGGTTTGAGTCTTTACTGGAATAAAATATTTCAATTTGATAAGATTAATGAAAAATTCCAGATGAAGTATACCATCAATGTTGATTTTATTAAGAAGGCATGTGATAAAATCCAGAGAGTGCCTGAGGGAAAGGAAATAAAACCTGGGATGTGTGAGTTGAAGATATGAGCATGTGATCAATTTGATCAAGTATGTGAATGAGTGAAGGTTAACTGAGCAAGTGAAGATGTTAACTCATCAATTGGGAAAGGAAAGACACGCGAGATAGACTACAAAAACAATATGATAGAGACAGTAAAAGGTCTAAAGAGCAAATTTTTGTTTCAATTGAGTGAAACAAACAATATGTTTATTGAATTGAGTTGCATTGTACTGAGCTAAAAAGCCATTTGAAGCAGTATCGGAAAGCTCAGCAGAAACTGCAAGTGGGGAGTCCTGCCAGTGACACTACTCCTTGAGAAACACCCACGGTCTTGGACAGCCCTCTGAGACAGCACCACCATCCAAACTCCAAGGAATAACAGGATGGACATGACAGACGCTGCAGTGACTCAAGTGAGGATATGTCACAGCTTGCTCAAAAGAAAGACCAAGGAAATGAGGACACGCAGGACTGAAGATGGAAACTATGAAAGGAAGGAAATAGTTTTCCATCAACCACCTGAAATGGAAAAGATTGATAAATAGTCCAAGGAAATTCCACATCCTAAAAAAAGGAAGTTTGAAGACCTGGACTGAGCTTCAACATATTAAGAATGTATACAAACTGCACCCATACAATGGCATTCAAATGTTGGCTACTACGTTGTCTTCTCAGCAAATTAGCTGAATCATGGAGCTGATGACAACATGAGAGATAATAAGCAAAATGCACAAGATGGTTAGAATGCCGTAAATGGAGAAGCTTCATTTATTCCATATGTTCTGGACATGCCCAAGTCTTGGAAAATATTGGAAGGAAGTATTCCAAACTTTTTCTGTACTCTTTAAAGTAAATTTTAAGCCTAATCCTTTGACTGCCCTATTTGATATTGTTGGAAGGAAAGATAGCATCTTGAAAACATCTGATTTGCACATTCTGGCTTTGATGGCTAGAAGGGTGCTTTGTCTAAATGGAAGGATGCTCTTCCGCCTAATCATGCTCAGTGGTTACAGGATGTTATGGCATGCCTAAATTTAGAAAAGATTCATTGTTCAATTTCTGAAACTAACCAAGATTTTCAAAATTTGTGGGGGCCGTTTTAAAATTATTTTCATAATCTTTGACTTCTCATTAAAGTACAGAAGTTGGTTAATAGCATATTTTATTATCTGATAAGGTTTTTTATTCTTTTTTTCCCAAACAGCTTCAACTTTGGTAGTGGGTATAGATCTTTTCTTTAATAAAATTGTTCATATTCTAATACTGTATATGAATTAATCTAATTTATGAGTAAGGAGTTCGTTAATGTGATTCAATATACTATATCTGGTATTATTATATTTTTTCTTTTGTTTTATAGTATGTATTCTCTTGGACTCTGTATTATTCTATATAGAAATCATTAAAAATATTGAAAAGAAAGAATGCTGTTAAGAGGTGGCAGAAGAACAAGCTTTAATACAGACTGATTGGAGAAAAGTGGTTCATTGTAAACAAAAGATTTCAGAGGATGCTTCCAAATATGAAGAACACTACAGGACAGGAGTTCCAGGAGTAAACAAAGATAACACAGAGGACTCTATATATGGTTCCTTGGAGTCAACTTTTCTGGATGGCTTGAAACCTGATTTTGCCAAAACGGTGAATCTGACAAAACTGAAATGGAGTGAAGTTGATGTTCCATATAGCGAGTTAATGCAAGCTACTGAACTAGTGGAACAAGATTTCAAAATCCAAATAAGATCATTACAGGTAGGTCAGATACTGTTGATCAATAGTCATTGCTTGCTCGTCAACAGCCACAGCTGCTGCAAGTGAGTCAGCAGTCAACAGCCAACATCAATTACCCAACAGAGAAAGCTTGAATGGAATTCATCATGTGTAACACCGCAATCTCAGTCTGAGCCACACCTCCAAACCAATCTCCTAAAGCAAAATATGAACACAGGAGATTCTGCAGATGCTGGAAATCCAGAGCACACACAAAATGCTGGAAAAACTCAGCAGGTCAGGCAACATCTAAGGAAATGAATAAACAGTTGACGTTTTGGGCTGAGACCCTTTACCAGGACTGAAAAAGAAAGGGGAAGGATGCCAGAATAAAAAGGTGGGAGGAGAGAAAGAAGGACTAGCCAGAAGGTGATAGGTGTAACCAGGTGGGTGGGAAAGGTAAAGGGGGGAGAACAAGGAATCTGATAGGAGAGGAGAGTAGCCACATGGGAGAAAGGGAAGAAGGGGCACCAGGGGAGGTGAGGAGAAGAGGCCAGTGTGGGGAATAGAAGAAAACAAAAGGGGAAGGGAAAAAATAACTGGAAGGAGAAATTGATGCTCGTGCCATCAGGATGGAGGCTACCTGGATGGAATATAAGGAGTTGATTCTCCACTCTGAGATTGACCTCATCGTGGCAAAAGAGGAGGCCATCGACCGGCATACCGGAATGGGAATGGGGAGGAATTAAAATGGTTGGCCACTGGGAAATCCCACTTTTTGGGGATGGTGTGGAGGTGATCGGTAAAACAGTCTCCCTATTTACTTCAGGTCTCACTGTTGTAGGGGAGGCCGCATTGGGATCACTGGGTATAATAGATGACACCAACAGATTTGCAGGTGAAGTTTTGTGTCACCTGGAGGGACTGTTTATGGCCCTGAATGGAAGTAAGAGAGGAGGTAAATGGGCAGCTGTAGCATTTTGGTCACTTGCAGGGCTACGTGTCAGGAGGGAGTTTAGTAGGGATGCACCAATGGACAAGAGAAAAGTGAAGAGTGGGAGGGAGGTAAAGATGTGCTTCGTGGTAGAATCCCATTAAAGATGGCGGAAGTTGCGGAGAATGATGTGTTGAATGCAGAGGCTCATAAGGTGGTAGGTAATACCAAGAGGAAGTCTGTTCTTGTAAAGGTGGCGGGAAGATGGGGTGCGTACAGATGTTTGTGAAATGGAGGAGGTGTGGGTGAGGGCAGCATCAATGGTGGAGGAAGGAAAGCCCCATTTTTTGAAGAAGGAGAACATCTCTGATGCCCTAGAAAGGAAAGCCGCAGACTGGGAACCAATGCAATGGAGATGAAGGAGCTGAGAAAAGAGAATAGCTTTTTTACAGGAGACAGGCTGGGAAGAAGCATGTGCAAGATAGCAGTAGGAATTGGTAGACAGAGTAATCAAGAAAGGGTAGAGAGGTTTCCGAAATGGACTGAGTGAACTTAAGGGTAGGGTGGAAGCTGGAGGCAAAGTTGATGAAATTGAAGAGCTCAGCATGGGTACATGAAGCAGCACTAATGCAGCTGTCAATGTAGTGAAAGAGTTTGAAAGTGTTACGAGGGAAGGCTTGGAACATGGACTATGCTTTGTAGCCAATGAAAGAGCAGACTTTGCTGGGGCTGATGTGGGTGCCTATGCCTACCTCTTGAGTATGGAGAAAGTGTGAGGAGCCAAAGAAGAAATTGTTGAGGGTAATGACCAGTTATTCCAGACAGAGGTGGGTGATGGTGGAGGGAAACTGGTTGGGTCTTTTGTTGAGAAAGAACTGGAGAGCTTTAAGGTCTTCCTGATGTTTTTTCTAAAAATTAATCTTAAAAGTCCTTCCTGTTTGTGCATCTGCCACCACCACAGGCAGCACATTGCAGGCAAACACATCTCTCTTTAAAAAACCTGCCCCTCACATCTCCTTTGAAATTACTCCTTCTAACTTTAAGTGGATGCCCTCTGGTATGGAACATTTCAACACTAGGAAAAAGATACTGTCTGCCTACTCGATCTATGCCTCTCATAATATTGTAAATATCTATCAGATCTCCCCTCAGTCTCCGCTGCTCCAGAGAGAACAAGTTTTTCCAAGCTCTTGTTATAGCGCATGCCCTCTAATCTATGCAACATCCTGGAGCCTCTGCTACACCCTGTCGAAGCTTTGACATCCTTCCTATACTGGGGTGACCAGAACTGTATGTAATAATTCAGATGCAACCTAATGAGAGTTTTATAAAGCTACAACATAACTTCCTGACTTTTGAACGTAATCCCTTGAATAATAAAAGCAAGCATGCCATATGCCTTCTTAATGTCCCTATCAACCTGTGTAGCCACTTTTACGGAGCTGTGAACTTGGAGCCCAAGATATCTCTGGTCATCAACACTGCTAAATGGTCTTGCCCTTAATGGTGTACTGTCCCTTTGCATTTGACCTACCAAGGCGCCACACTTCACATTTGGCCAAGTTAAGCTCCATTTGCCATTTCTCCACCTATATATGCAACTGTTGGTTGTATTCTTTGCCAGTCTTCTATGCTATCCACAATATCACCAATCTTCATATCACCTGGAAACATACTAGTCCACACATCTACTTTTGCATCCAGGTTATTTAAATACATCACAGATCCCTGCGCAACACCACTAATCACAGACCGCCAACTAGAATAAGTCAATTTGACCACTACCTTCTGTCTTCTATTGGCAAGCCAGTTCTGAATCCAAACAGCCAATTTACTTTGATTCCCATACGTCTTAATCTTCTGGAAGAGCCTTCCAAGAGGCAGCTTGTCAAATGCCTTACTAAAATCCATGTCGACAACAAAGCTCTGAAAGTTCTCTCCAGTAACTGCCCTACCACTGATGCGAGACGCACTAGTCTATAGTTTCCAGGATTATCCCTGGTTCCCTTCTTGAATAATGGAACAATAATAGCTGCTTGTCAGTTCTCCAGGGCCATGTCTGTGGCTAGAGTGGGCATGAAGACATGGGTGAAAGACCAAGTAATCTCTTCTCTTGCCTCTCAATATCCTTTCAGGCTCTGGAAACCTAGCCACCTAATGCTTTTTGAGAGAACGAGCACTACCTCTTTCTTTACCTTGAAATGCCTGCGCATATCAATATGCTCAGCAATGAGCTTCCTATCGTCCAAGACTTTCTCCTTGGTAACTACCAATGTCAAGTACTCTTTTAGGACCTCACACACATTCTCCACATCCAAGCATCCCAAACTTTATCCTTGAGAGGTCCTGCCCTCTCCCTAGTTATGTTAGATATCTCCAGCTGAATAATGGTGAATGATATTGGTTTTAACGATTGTATAGCGGACACTTTTGTTCTGGAGTGAAGCTAATCAACAGGATAATTGGGTATCTGATCAATCACTTTTGCCCTACCCCCAATAATCACTTCAGCTTCATTCGTTGGACTGGATTATGCAAATTAGCAAATTATTGTTGTGTATGTGTTCACTCAGCAGCTGAGCTCCAAGATGCAGATGACTCTTCCACTGAATTATAAATAGAAGGAGCCTTATGTAAGTACCCAAAAGACAAAGATCCTCTATCAACTGGACTCCACTGAACAAGAACCCCTCCTCTGCTATTCTCCCCTCCCAAAAATATTTGAATGTCCATGACAGGATCCTGAAAAAATGGATCATATCTCATGCAGCAAAGATGAAATTTACCACCACCTGCAAAATGGCAGCACAGACTTGGGCTACTTGAGGAAAAGAATGTGAAAATCAAGGCCTTAAAAACCAGTGCAAAATTCAGTTTGCCAACAGTGTCACTCCCATTATTCTGTATATATATACAGACTACTTACAATCTGCACCTCAAGGCACAGGAGAACTACTTCCAACACTCCAGAAAATTGGCCAAATTCATTAGCAGGTTAAGCAAACAAACATCACAAATCTCCCCCAGAGCCAAAATGCCCAGCATCAGGGCTCTATTTATGTTCAGCCAACCGTAATGGGCAGAACAGATTGTTTGTATGCTCTGGACCAAGCTTCCAAAACAGGCACTCATATCAAAGCTGCTGTGGTATTTATAAACATTTTTATGTCCAAGTAACACATGCTGAATACTGGGGGTTGCCAGCAGGTCAGACAATTCAAAGGTACGAAATGAACATTTCCATCTACTGTTCCACCTACATGTTTGCAGATGGTACCACGGTTGTGGTCTGTATCTCAAATAATGATGAGTCAGGGTACAACAAAATGTGGAGAGTTTATGTGTACACCTTTCTCTTGACATCAGAAGACCAAAATAGCTGGCTAATAACTCTGGGAAAGGGGGGGACAGTATTCATGATCCTGATTACATCAACAATGTTGAGTTCAAGGGGGTTGAGAGCTGCTAGGTCCTGGAAGTGAACATAGATATCATGATCAACAAAACACACAGGCATCCCCAGATCCTCAGGAAGGCTTCAGCCCTCTCTTACTGTTATGGGTATATCATAGGAATTATCCTATCTAGATGCAACGTCGGTTGGTGTGGCAACTGCTATGCCTGAGACTGCAAGTGACTGTAGCTCCGCTGATCATAACAATTAGCCATCTCTCTTTGGAGCCTGTCTACAGTTCTCACCACCTTGGTGAAGTAGCCAACATAATCGAAGATCCTACCCTGCCCTCTGGTCCTAGAATCCCCAATTATGGGAAACATCTTCTCCATATCTACTCTGTCCAGATCTTTCAATAGTCAGTTGGCTTAAAATTCAGGGTTAGGTCTAATTATCATTCAACCATATATGAATATAGCCATATGAAAAAGCAACACTGAACACAGCACATAACACAAATAGAACACATGGTTATAACAAACATAGAAAAAAAAAGAAAAAATATTGTCCAAGTCCCTAATTGCTATGACCTGTAGATTGATAGTAAGTTGTCCTTGCCTGACTTGTTCCTCCACTGAATGAATTCTGGAAGGCAGCACCGAGCGGACACTGGAAAGCAGCACTGATGGGATGGGCTAGCTCCAAACCAAAATGGATTCCAAAGCACCTACAGATGCCTCTCCACTCTCCTACACCACTATCTGTACCTCCTTTCCTGGGTAGACCTAACAGGTACGAGGGCCTAGTCCTCACCACAATAAAGGCAATGGAGCTCCACCGCCATCAGTTTTTCCAATGAAACAGTGAACAAGACTTGCAGTATTTTATATTAGTAATGAGACCCCACCCCCACATTCTTCTAAACTCATTAAGTACAGTCCCAGAGCCAACAAACACTCCTCGGATGTTAAAACTTACATTTCCAGAATCATTTACATGAACCTCCTCTGAAGCCTCTCCAATGCCAGGCCATCTTTTCTTCGGTAAAGGGTCCAAAACTGCTCATAATACACCATGTGTAGGCTGATCAATGCCTTATAAAACCTCAGAATTCCATCCTTGCTTTTATGTTCCTGTCCTCTCTAAATGAATGCTAACATTGCATTCGCTTCCTTACTATTGACTCAATTTATAAGTTAATCTTTAGGGAATCTTGCACAAGGACTCCCAAGTCCCTTTGCTTCTCTGATTTCTGAATGTTCTCCCCTTTTAGAAAACAGTCTATGCCAATATTCCTTTGACCAAAGTGCATGACCCTACACTTCCCTACACTATCTGCCATTTTTTGCCTATTCTAATTTTTCTAAATCCTTCTGCAGACTCTTGCTTCCTCAACACTGCCTGTCATTCCGTATATCTTCGTAATGGCCACTAACGTAGTTGCAAAGCCAACAGTTTTATCATCCAAATCATTGATATTTAATGTGTAAAGAACTGGTCCTAACACCAATCACTGCAGGACACCACTAGACACTGACTTTCAACCAGAATAGGCCCCCTTTATTCCACTCTTTGCCTCCTGCCTGTCGGTCAATCTTCTGTCCATGCTAATATCTTTTCTGTAATACTATAGGCTCTTATCTTGTTAAGTAGCCTTATTGAGAGTACCTGGTAAAAGTCTTTCTGAAAATCCAAGTAAACATCCATTGCCTCTCCTTTGTCTATGCTGTCTGTTATTTCTTCAAAGAATTCCAACAGATTTATCAGACAAGACTTTCCCTTGAGGAAACCATGCTGAATTTGGCCCATTTTATCATTTGTCTCCAAGTACCCTGAAATCTCATTCTTAATAATGGACTCCAACATCTTCCCAACCACTGAGGTCAAGCTAATTGACCTATAATTTACTTTTTTCCCTTCCTCTCTTCTTAAAGAGTGGAGTAACATTTGTGAATTTTCAGTGCAATGGAACCATCCCAGAATTGTGTGATCCTTGAGAGATCAGTATTAATGCCTCCATAATATCTTCAGCTATCTCCTTCAGAACCCTGGGGTGTAGTCCATCTGGTCCAGGTGACTTATCTACTTTCAGATCTTTCAGTTCCCCAAGATCCCTCTCCCTAGTCATAGCAAATACACTCACATCTGCCTGCTGACACTCTCAATTTTCTAGCATACTATTGATGAAGACTGACACAAGATACTTATTAATTTCTCTGTCCCCCAAGACTTCCTCTCCAGCATCAGTATCCGACACTCACCTCTCTTTTACTCTTTATATATCTGAAAAAACTTTAGGTATCTTTTTTTATATTATTTGCTAGATTACCTTCATATTTGATCTTTTCCCTCCTATTGTTTTTTAGTTGTCTTCTGTTGGTTCTTAAAAGACTCTGACTCCTCCAACATCCCACTAATTTTTGCAGTATTATATTCCCTCTCCTTCGCTTTTATGCTGTCCGTGACTTTCCTTTTCAGCCAAAGTGGTCTCATTTTCCCTTTGGAATACTTCTTTGGGTTGTAATGTATATCTTGCATAATCAAAATTGCTCCCACAAACTCTAACCATTACTGTTTTGCCGTCATCCCTGCAAGTGTTTCCTGCCGATCCTTTGATGCCTCTGTAGTTCCTGTAATACTGATACATCTGACTTTATCTTCTGCCTCTCAAATTACAGGGTGAATTATAATCAAATTTCGTTCATTACACAACACATTACAGAACTGCTTTTGACCTTGTGGATCCAAATATAAGCTGCTTTTAGGATCCAGCACCAAAGTGATTTTCACAATGCAAATTATAATATGATCAAATTCACTCTGAAATTTGAGAAGAAGAAGCTAAAGTCAAATGTATCAGTGTTATCGTGAGTTAAGGAAATTACAGAGGCTTGAGAGAGGAGTTAGCCAGAACTGATTAGAAAAGAACACTGGCAGGGAGGATGGCAGAGCAGCAGTGGCTGGAATTTCTGGACGAAATTCAAAAGACGCAGGATATATACATCCCAAAGAAGAAGAAGCATTTTAAAAGAGAGATGACACAGCCATGGCTAGCAAGAGAAGTCAAAGCCAACATATAGGCCAAAGGGAGGGCATATAATAGAGCAAAAATTAATGGCTAGCTTTTAAAAATCAACAGAAGGCAACCAAAAAGGTCATGAAGAATTTCAAGATTGAATACTAGTAAGCTAGCCAATAACGTTAGAGAGGATACCAAAGTTTCTTCAGATACATAGAATGTAAAAGAGAGGCAAGAATGGATATTGGACCATTGAAAAACAATGCTGGAGAGGTAGCAATGGGGGACAATGAAATGGCAAATGAACTGACTAAGTTTTTTGCAACAGTCTTCACTGTGGAAGACACTAGTAGGGTGCTGGAAGTTTCGGGTGTTAGGGATTATGAAGTGTGTGAACTACAGAAAAGGTTCTTGGGAAATTTAAGGGTCTGAAGGTAGATAAGTCACCTGGATCACATGGAGGTTCACGAAAATGATTCTAGGATTGAATAGCTTGTCATATGAAGAGCTTTTGATGGCTCTGGGCCTGTATTCAAGAGAATTCAATAGAATGAGGGGTTGTCCTCATTGAAACCCATCAAATGGTGAAAGACCATGATAGAGTGGATGTTGAGAGGATATTTCGTAGTGTGAGAGTCTAAGACCAGAGGATATGGCCTCAGAATAGAAGGGTGTCCTTTTAGAATGGAATTGAGGAGGAATTTCTTCAACCTGATAGTGGTGAATCTGTGGAATTCTTTGCCAGGGGCAACTTTGGAGGCCAAGTCTTTATGGATATTTAAGGCAGAGGTTGTTAGATTCTTAATTGGTCAGGGTGTGAAGGGATACAGGGAGAAGACAGGAAATTGGGGCTGAGAGGAAGTTGGATCAGTCATGATGAAATGGTGGAGCAGACCCAATGGGCTATATGACCTAATTCTGCTCCTGTATCTTATGGTCTAAATTGAAATCTGCTATGACTATAGTAACATTGCCCTTTTGACATGCATTTTTTTAATCTCCTGTTGTAATTGTAGCCCAGTGTTCAGGAGGAGTGAGAATCTTAATCGCACTGTCTCTCAATCCCAGAAAGATCTACATCCTATATCCTCAAAAGTCATGTCCTCAGAGGCTATCCAGGCTCTGTCTATATCTCATCCCCCAAATCTGACAGTTTCTTAGTGAAAAGCTCTCTAATCATTGTCATCCTAGAGTGACCCATTATTGCATTCAGTCCATGTTCCTCTTCCTCATCCTGACTCATGAGGGTTGGGTGGCCGTAGGCTGTAGCCCCTGATGGGTATGGGACCGCATGGTCTCCAATCTAGCCTATACTGGCTCTGATGCCCATGGGGGGGTGGGGGGGGGTGATCATTTTGAGGGGGATTATAGGACTCTCTTCCCCATCCTCATTATTGAGCCAGATACCTACATCCTCTACTAGTGTGGCAGGATCATCTCCCAGCAGCTTCAAGGCTCGGACTTTTACAGAGTCCAGTTGCCAATTAGCCCTTTGGACAGCCTCTAATTGCCACACTTCTACAAACCAACTGTTTATCTCAGTACCCTTTAGCATGGGTCTGTGCCAACCTGGCAGCCTCCTCTATGGTGATACAGCACAGAGTCAATGCTTCCACAATGTTTTTAAGGCTTTCTATTTCCTGCCCTTCCAATGAAATCATCTCACACTGTTGCTTTACAATGGGTTACTTGCTAGCTGGGAACCCTACCTGATTCAACACAGTCATAATGTGCTGACACATTTTCACCCTGCAGAGGTCGAGCTAGGCTGAACAGCCCCCCAGTAGGTCGGCTAGACTTCTGAATGCCATACTGTGATTTGTCTAACCTGGGACTCAGCATTCTTCACAGTGAGGGGGCAGTTTGCTTTCTTACATCTACTTTTAAACATCTTAATTATCTGTTCATTACCGAATCCAGTTTGTGACGCCACTTGTTGCACGGAAGCAGATTTGCTGATTCCGTAAATGACACTAGTGACGGTAAGCATTTTAACAATTTATTAACAAAATAAAGCCAAACACTAAAACATCCCAGTTACACAGTTACTTATTTAAGTGCATGCACAGGCCCTCTATCTGCAGCACATGCAGCACTGGTTGCAACCCTCAGTCCATTGGCAAGCACCAAAGCAAGATGGAGAAGAGCCCCCCACTTGCTAAATTTATATGGTAGTGGCACTTTGATGTCAGAAGCTGTCACCATGGTACCAAAAGCAGCCAATGGGAAGGCTGCAGCATTTTCAAATGGACTGATTGATAACTAACACAGAGGCAGCAGCTTTTGACCAGCAGATAGTTTTATCTCTTCCAACTACACTGGGAAGTTAAGGTGAATGTACACTGTGTTCCTTGCAAAATTTTGCTGGGCTTCTATCTATTTCTTTGTCCTTCTAAACGTCTTCAAGCTCAGTGTTGAGCTTATTGTTTAGATTACTGGTTTATTATCACAATGGCAGGCTGCAAACTTGGCAAGCACTCGCTTGTGGGAGAGGAGGCATAAGTTATATAATTAACAAACTCTTCTTGGGCTTCCATTCGGGTACAAGTAGCAATTATAGGCGACATTTCAAAGACCAACACTGCCACCTCCATCAGGCATGAAGGGAGGAGCAAGGTTTAAAAAGAGATTCGGGCCTTTCAAGGCTATTTGGCAGCCTTCAATTATTGCGAGCACTTGCTTGTGGGAGAGGTTTTAAAAGAGCTTGAGGGCTTTCAGGACTTTCAGCGGCCTTCAGTCGTCACAGTCTATTAGGAGTTGGCAAAGGCCAATAAAGAGCAGCAAGGTGTTAGCAAATTGGCCATTGTGTGACTGGGCCAATGCTAGAGTGGTCAGGGTTTGTTTCAGGAGGCTTGGACGGGAAAGGGCGAATGCTCTAAGTAAGTCTCTAGTAAGTTATTTTTTTTCTTTCTCTATTAGTACTTAGCAAGTGCAGGAAGGATGGCTCCAGGGTTAGTGTTATGTTCTTTGTGTGAGATGTGGGAACTCTGGGAGACCTCCAGTCTCCCCGATAACTATATCTGCATGAAGTGCACTGAACTGCAGAACCTTCGACACCATATTAAGAAACTGGAGTTGCAGCTCAATAATCTCTGACTCATACGGGAGAATGAGGAGGTAATAGAGTGTCATGGTCTGGTCCGTGAAGTCGGTATTCCAGTTCACGGTCCGGTCCATCGATCCTTGTTCTAGGTTTTCCTGTTTTCTCCCTTGTTCTGTTGGGTGCCTTTTTTGAGGCACCTGATTCTCATTTTGGTCTGGCACATAAATATCTCTGCAAACCAGGGATGGGTGGCTGGACTGTTCCCTTTCCTTCCCGCCTGAAACCTTGTCAAGTTCAACCGCCGCAGTGAGTCCAGAGCCTTGCCACACCAAGAGAAAGAATTATCTATCGTTGTGTTTGGAACTGTCTCTTCGTGTCCCCGTGCTTAGTGTCCGTGTTCTGTGTACGAGTCCCGACCCTACGCCTGGTGCTGGAGATTCCTTGCCCTGCGCTGGAGATTCCACGTCCTGTGCTGGATCGTCCCCATCCAAATCCTCGGCAGTTTACCTTGGCAGTCATCCCGGCCCTGCATCCTAGAAAGCGTCCCGGACCTGCTAATGCATCCTGGCCCTGCATCCTAGGAGTGGTCCCGGTCCTGTGCTCCAAGGAGGAGTCCCAGCTTTGTACCGAAGACCCTTACCAAGCAGAGTCCAAGAGCCGAGCCAAACCCAGTTCCAGAGCTGCGTCCATTGCTGGAGTTCCCTTGTCCTGTGCCGGAGTTCCCTTGTCCTGTGCTGGAGTTCCCTCATCATATCCGGGAGTCTCTCGTCCTGTCCAAGCCACGTTCTAGAACCTCGTCCTGTCTAAGTCAAGGCTTTGTGTTCTTATCCTGTCCATGTGCCTCGTCCTGTCCAGTCCTGTAGCCTAGCCACTTCCAGTCCTGTAGCCTCGTCTTGTCCTCGCCTAGATCCAGGGTCTGAGTCCAAGTCAAGACCCAGGTTCCGGGTCCCTGTCCGGTCTCTGGCTCGGAGTCCTAACCCAGGCTCCTAGTTCCAAGTTCCTTATCCTAGTCCCGAGTCCCAGCCTAGGCCCGGGTCCCGGTTCCAGGTCCTTGTCCAGACTCTGGTTCCTGAGTTCCGAGTTCCTAGTCCAAGCTCCTTGTTCCTAGTTCCATGTCCAGGTCTTGTGCTTCTAGCCCAAGTCCTAGCCCAGGCCCTGAATCCTAGTCTCATCCTGGGCCTATGTTAATGTCCAGCGTTGTTTCTTCTTGACTCCCCTTGCTTTTTTGACACACCTCGTCCTGTTCCTAGTACTTCAGTGTCTTTGTCTTGCATTTGGGTCCGCCAACAATGCCCCCTCCTAATGACATAGAGAGGAGCTACAGGGAAGTAGTCATCATCAGTAAGGTGCAGCAGGCAGGTGACTGTCTCTCTGTCAGGAGAGAGAAAAGGAATAAGCAGCCACTGCAGGGCACCATGTAACTATTCACCTCAATATAAGTATACCACTTTGGATTGTGGGAGGTGACTTACTGGCGGAAGCCACAGTGTCCAGGTCTCTAGCACGCAGTCTGGCTCTGTGGTGCAGAAGGGAAGCAGGGAGAAGCGGAGTGCAGTAGAGATAGGGAATTCCATAGTTAGAGGAGGAGACAAGAATTTCTGCGGACATGAAAGAGACACCTGGATGGTATGTTGTCTCCTAGATACCAGGGTCAGGGATGTCTCAGATCAGGTCAACAGAAAGATAAAAGGGGAAGGTGAACGGCCAGAAGTCATGGCACAGAAAGGCAAGAAAAGAATGAGGTCTTGAAGAAAAAATATAGGGAGTTAAGTACAAAGCTGAATAGCAGGACCTCAAGGCTCGTAGAAGTGAGGGTGATTTGGCTGGTGAATGCTTGGCTGGTAAATGCATGGCTGAGGTATTGGTGCAGGGGGCAGGGTTTCAGATTTGGTTCCCTTCTGGGGAATAAAAGACCTATACAAAATAGAAGAGTTACACCTGAACTCAAGAGGACCCAAAATTGCTAAAACTGTTGGGAAAGGTTTAAACAAATTTGTCAGGGTGATGGGAACTGGAGTGATAGGGCTGAGGATGGGACAATTGTTGTACAAGCAGGAGCTGTGTGCAGTGAGACTGTGAAGAAGAACAGGCAGATGATAGGGCAAAATTGCAGTCAGTGGGATGATTTGAAGTGTAATATTGGGGAGGGGAGAATCAAAAATGGTGATGAATACAGGACTGAAGGAGCTATATTTGAATGCAGTTCGATATTAGCCAGTATGACATTTTGGGCATCACTGAGCCATGTTTGAAAGAAAGTCATGGTTGGAAGCTTAATATCCTAAGATACACGTTGCATCGAAAAGCTAGGGAGGTAGGCAGAGGGCGTGGGAAGGCTCTGGTAGTAAAAAAATGAATTTAGATCCTTAGAAAAAGTGGCATAGGGCATGAAGATTTAGAATCCTTGTGGCTAGTGCTATGAAACTGCAAGGATTAAAAGACCCTGATGGGGCACAGTAGAAGGGACTAAACCCTTTGCTGGTGAATTTTTATATATGATGATAGTGATAATCCACCGGATTATCAAACTAACTTTAGGGTATTGCAGTGGATGACACCTTCAGTCACTTTAAGAGGTAGTGTTGGACATAATGACAACAGTGGTTTTGGTTTGTTTGTAATGGAAGAAAAGGGCTTTGGCTTTTGTTAAACACATAAAACAACTCTGGCATGTTTTATTAACAAGATCTTACATTGGTGACCTTGACAGTCTTGGACGACTCCAGAGTTACCCAACAGCATCTTCACCACTGCAGTCGCTTTGAAGCTGCTGGAGGTTTGGGACCAGCATGCTGTCATGTGGTTTGCACATACGAAAGCCCAACTCGCGCTGTGAAAAATCACGGCGGACCATATCAGATTCTACTCGCATTACTAAGTAATTCCACTGCAGCCAGAGTGGTGAGTCTACTTGGAGACCTGCCTGCACATGATAAATAGTCACTGAAAACTTACTTATTACAGACATTTGGACCAGGCCTTCAGAACTAATGGACCACACTCTATCTCTCCTGGGGAAGCACCATTCTTGTTTTATTTTTAAAGCACTCTTGATGCACCAAGTACCTGATCAAGTTCACACAGCCCTCACTAATACACCTGTGAAGGACTATAGGGAGCTTGCTAAAATGGCCGATAATCTATACTCAGTCAGACAAAGGTGCACCATTCCTCCTCCTTTCCCTGTCTCAGTAAACCCTGTCAGCAGAGCCTTCAGCAGATTCATGCCTGCTACTCCAACCAGCCAATACCAGGTCTATGCTTTTACCACGCATGATTCTGCATAAATGCTAAGAAGTGTTGACCGTCAGGCAGTACCAGCATCCGAAGCCTGTGAACACCATGGGTTCCAGCTGCCATGGTCATCTATCATTCATTATGGACACTCTTTCAGGGCGACACTTCAAGTGTGGCACGGGAGCTTGCCAGTATCACCCATTGATTATGAGGCCGAGAGTGACAGACGCTTTCTGGAGGCCGCCAACGGCAGCAGGATCTGGACTTATGGGACCTGAAGCATGACATTCTGCTTCAGTGTACAACATTACACATGGACTTCATCTTGGCTAAAGTTGCTCGAAGTCTTCTTGGCACAGATTTCTTATGTACCAAAGGAGTATCTGTTGATTTTAAGAACTGCTGGTCTGTAGACACAAAGGACTCAGGGTAGTCATCCTACACCCCCTGTAAGTTCCCCCTGATGACTCTCTCTAGCACATACACCACCAAATGTAAATTCACTCACCTGCAAGGCAAATCTCAACCCTCACCAAGCTACATTTTCCACTACAGCCGCAAAGCATGGGCTAGATGAGACTCAGAAAAGTTGAGCTATGTGTAGGCTGAGTTTGCTAACATGGACAGACTTGGCATTGTACACAGGTCAAACAGCCTTTGGGCTTCACCCCTTCACATAGTCCATAAGCCCAATGGTGGCTGCCATCCATACAGCAATTACCACCGCCTTAATGAGGTCACCACCTCTGATCAATTACCCAGCTCCATATATTCCAGACCTTTAGCCAAACTTCAAGACTTCCAGCACGTTGAGCCAGAAAGATAATTTTTTCTAAAGTGGACTTAGTCAAGAGCTACCATCAGGTGCCTGTGTGCACTGAGGCTGTTTCCAGAACTGCTGTTAAAACCCCATTTGCTCTATTAGAGATTCTGTGCATGCTATTTGGGCTGGGAAATGCAGCACATACTTTCTAGTGACTAATGGACTCTGTGTTAAAAGACTTAGATTTTCATTTTGATTATCTGCATGACATACTTGTTGCCAGTGCATTCAAAACCAAATGCTTATCATATCTCTGCACACTTTTCAAGCACTTAAGCCAACATGGGCTGATTATTAAAACCACTAAATGCCAGTTCGACACCAAAAAAGCTCTTTCCAATGCGACCTCACGGGTGCACCCGCTCTCCAGTGCACCTATAGCCATCGCTTCTGACACCGCAGATACAGCAGTGGGTGCTGTGCACCAACACTTAGTTGGAACATGTGGCAGCTGTCCGCCTACTTCAGCTGGCAGCTCTGCCCACCTAGAAGAAGTACAGCACATTTGAGTGTGAGCCTTTCGGTCTCTATCTGACTATCTGCCATTTTCATTTTCTACTGGAGGGTCGCCAGTTCATGGTGTTTGTTGACTGTAAGCCCCTTGTGTATGCGATGGCCAGAACATCAGACTCCCTGGTCGGCACGGCAGCCTGCATTTTGGAATTCATGACTGACATACAGAACATCAAAGGAAAAAAGTTATACTGTGGCTGATTGCTTGTATAACTTGCTGTTGATGCCATACACATCAAGGTTGGCTATGGCAGCCGACCCAGCGAATGATCCAGAAGTCCAGGCTCACAGGACAGCAGTCATGGGCTTGCAGTTGGCTCATGTCAAGTTCGGAAACACAGGAGTTTCTCTCCTGTGTGAGTCTCAACCAGTTGCCTTCCCTCTCACCCCACAGTGCCTGCAAACTGTTTTTAACTCAGGACATGGTCTCTTGCATCTGGCCAGGAAGGCCTCACAGAAACTAATTGCGTTAAGCTTAGAAAGTGTGTGCAAAACGAGCGTAGCCTGTGGGCGAAAGTTAAAACTGTCACGTTCAGGCACCGTCAGCACTTTTCGAGGACCCTGAGTGATGGTTTGACCACATCACTGTGGACCTTGTTGACCCACTTCACCTCTTACCATGGTGGACCGTTCCATCAAGTGGCTAGAGGTTATCCCTCTAGCACTGACAATGGCTGCTGATCTGATGTGTCTTGGGCGTTCCTCAACACTGGGATTACTAAGTTCAGACCCCATCTGATATTTCTTCTGACCGTGGTCCCCAATTCACATCAGACTGCAGGGCTACAACGGCTGAGAACTTTGGCATGAAATTGCATCACACCATGGTGTATCACACACAGTCCAATTGTCTGTATGAGCAGTTTCACCATACCTTAAAGGCTGCTCTGAGGGCTTCCCTGATGGACGAGTGTTGGCATGATCATCTCCCATGGGACCTGCTGACACTCAAAGTGGCAGTCCTCAGCAGATGAGGTGCTGTACAGGGAGCCGCAATGGGTGCCAGATGATTTTATTCCTAACGCCACAATCACTTGGTTGTATTCTCATCAGTGTTCCGCCTTCCTCAGTAAACTCAATTCTCTTACACCTGTTCCCACATCCCATCATGGCATGCAGCTCTTGGGTTCTAGTTGACCTTTGTTCTAATTTGTTTGTAGGTAGAACATACCTATATCATGATGCGGATCAACAAACCCTGAAGCCACTTATGATGTTCTGTTCCACAATGGGGTGAAACAACTTATACTGTAAATAGGAAGGGCAAACCTGAATGTATTTATGTAGATTTCCTTAAACCAGTCCGCTTAGACTTGGATGGTTCCACTACCAACACCACATGACCATGTGTGTGTCAGCACACCCCTGGACAAGCCAGAGGCCCCTGCTGTTACTCCATCCAAGGCATATAAAACCCTCGCTGGGCGGCTCATGCGAGCTCCGGTAGACTGACAATGCTGGTTTTGGTGAATTCTGGGGGGCATTGTGTAGAGTAATATAATGGGTGACGGATGACACATATTGTTTATAATAGAAACTGTTCACAAACACCATCACTGAGTTGTGGTTTTCGCTTCTCATGTAATGATGTCAGTGTAAGCTGACTGATTTGGTTTGTTTGTAAGGGAAGTAAAGGGCTGCAGCTTTTGTTTAGCAGATAAAACAACTTTCATGTGTTTTATTCTATGTAAACATCCTACGTAACCATGTTGAACAAGCAGCTCGGGTGCTGCTGCCCTTACTTGGGCCATCCTGTTACTTGAAGGATTAGAATATGAGGGAGAAGGTGCCTGTAGACAAGTACATAAGCTGGATGAGCAGAAGGGTGTTGGGGAGATCTCACTTGAGACATAGGAGATGTTTTTAGGAAACACACATAAAAGTTGCTGGTGAACGCAGCAGGCCAGGCAGCATCTCTAGGAAGAGGGATCCCAAAAGGAACAGACTTATGGGGCTCCCACTCCCATCCTCCATGTGGTGGAGAAGGAGCATTGCCAGGGAGAGAAGCGCAAGGAACCTGTTAGGGGAGGGGTCATCCTCTATGCCTTCCCCTGATAAGGGTTCCTTCTGTCCCCTCGCAGGATTCATTATATCCCTTGCTGGCATTACAAAAGGCTACAGCTGAATGTCAGTGCCAGCAGTGGCTGGGCGGTGGGTGCTGCCATTCCCTTAGGGAGGAGATCCGGTCTCCCGGTGAATGAGACACTGGCCAATGAGATGGTCATGGCATTCAGCCAGATGGAGGATGTGGTAACCCGAGTATCGGCTGAAACAGTGGCTATTTGGATGGTCACAATGCAGAATCAAATGGCCTTAGATTATCAGCTTGCTGAAGCAGGCAGCACCTGTGCTGTTATTGGCTGAGAGCTCTTCACTTAAATTCCCGATGAGTCAGAGAACATTATTCACCTGGCTGACCATCTCCAACGGAAAGTGAGGTAGCAGTTCCATAGCTACTATACCCCGGGGGAAACTTTCAGGGCTCTAAGAGGTTGGTGGACTACACTGGTACAATGGGAAGTGACTCTTGACCTTATCATGCTGGGTATTGTAGTTTTAATTCTTATGTGCATCCACATTATATGAGCCTGCAGGCTGGGTGTCATGGTGTGACATCTTTCTAGAGGTGGAGTGTAGTGTGAAGGATGAAACACTATCTGCCACGTGTTAGTTATCGATCGGCCCATTTGAAGAAAGTTGCAGTTCTTCTATTGGCTACTTTTGGGTCCACGGTACAGGTACAGAATGCTGGCATCAAAGTACCACAAGTGCATCCATAAATGTAGCAAGCATGGGGTTCCTTTTTTCTCATATTTCAGAAGCTCACTGACAGACTTGGGGTCGCACCCCGTGCCGGGGAATGATCGGAAGTATGATGCTGAGTATGAGATTCCTATGCACACTTAGATAAGTATCTGTGTAACTTTAATGTCTTAGCGTTTGTTGTTGTTTTGTAAAGCAATATTTAAAATACTTACCAGAGTTCAGTCCTGTTTACCGAGTCCATGAATCGGCTTCTGTGCAACCCCCAGACTATCAAGTGTCTTTGGCCCTCTGTCCTAGTTAGATTCTTTAGCCATTTCACAATTCACCGAGCTAAAGGCGAAGAAGCCATTCACAACGCCAAAAGTCTAAGAACAAAGTAGAGGAGAAGTAACTTTACCTGAATCAGGGGCTATGTTTTAGCATGTTGTTTGCATTCCACCAGTCAATACTTTCCTCCTTTACTCTGTTGTTCTGCTGGAACTTGCCAGATAGTCTGCCTTGTCCTCCAATTCCTGCTACTCTTCAGCCTATACCTTACATTCCTTTGGCTTTCAGACCCCATGTTGTCTTTCCTCTGGCATCAGCTGATGAATTTAGTCATGTAAATGGTGCAACGTACTGTATAGCACCAATACAATGAAGTGTTACACACTATGGAGGACCACTGAAGACAATTGGATCACACTTTTAGAAGACTAATGTCATTTTCTGTCATTCATCTCTATATCAGTGGTCAGCTGCATGTGATAGGGCTACAGTTTGGTGTGAGGAAGCAAGTAATTAGCAGATAACAAATAAGGGAAAATCTGCAGATGCTGGAGATCCAAGCAACACACACAAAATGCTGGAGGAACTCAGCAGGCCAGGCAGCATCTATGGAAAAGAGTACAATCGATGTTTTGGTCCTGCCGAAGCGTTTCGGTCTGAAACGACAGCTGTACTTTTCTCTATAGATGCTGCCTGGCCTGCAGCATTTGGTTTAATTAGCGGATAGCTGTCATTCCTTAGGATACATCCTTCCATGCAGTGCTTACTACCAAATCTGTCCTGAGGATGAATGTATTGTGTGTGCTTCCAAGAAAAAAGGTATTAGCTGTAAGAAAATTAGCCCTAAGATCCACACCCATCTGAACACAGACAGTGGAAATCCTCCTACCTGAAGAAAAGATCTGGGCTACTAATGGGATTCCTTAGGGGTTCATAAATGCAGCCTGCATGTGTCAGAAGTTAGCAGTGCTGGCAAATCTCAGTTGCCATAATGCTGAAATCAAACAAAAGGTGAAACTATTTCTCCATGAGCACAGTGAATCGTGACCATGTTTCTCAGTGTATTATCAGAGAAATGTTTTGCCAATTGGCAACATCCAAAGGTGATTAACTTGAGAGTCAAGGCAACATTTTCTTATGCAGAGAGAATATACATGAAAATATTCCTGCAACATTTTACCAATCTCAGTGATGGTTGCCCTGGAAATTCTACACCTGCAATTACATTGCTTGTCAGAAAAATCTAAATAGGACGTAGTGTCTCTAGTAACTTTCTAAGAGTAGGATCATCGTTAACGGACATGTCTTTACCTTCTGCCCCAAGGCCCTCATACTGAGCTGTCATCTTTCCTATGCTGATCCTTCCAGTAATGGAGAGCCTCCAGCATTGCAACAATTGAGCACCTCAGCAGGTAAGTACAGCCGAAAGCAGTTGCTGCTGATTGCAGTCCGCTTTGTAGACCTTGGGTGGAGTATGAGCTGACTGCTCTCAGTTCTGAAGTTGTCCTGCTACATCAGTCTATCTAAATAATAGACCATACAGTATATCTGGGTCCTCAAGGTTGTTACAGCCAGGGGGGAGGTGTTAGTGGGGACAAGCTCCCACTACCTATTAAACGCTCCCAATGGCAACTGCCATTGACAACAATTCAAGCTCCTGGTCTTCATCTGTGACTTAGCTTTTAGGGCCGGTGAAACCATCTCTACTCACAGGAGAAGGGGCAAAGCTGGTTTACTGGCGCCTTAAAATCATCCGTTTCGGGCAGATGGAGCTTGTCAGCTGTGGTTGGCAGCTCATCTAGGGCAAGGAAAACTCTGATCTCAAACCTCCACTGCCTTGCGGCTACATGCAGTCATGGGAAGGTTTCTGGAGTAAACCCCGAGGGAAAAATCTGGAGCTGGAGTCCCTAAGGCAGTCCTACATTGAAGTTCTATGCTGACTGGCAACTCCTGTGATGCTGTTAGTGCCAAACTCTATCGGTCTCTGCCCTCTCTTTCGGTTCATCAAATGCATAGAGAGGGCAACCTTGCTACATGGGCAACAGCTTGCTCTCCATATTGTACTGCCCAGGCTTGGCTATCACGTAGAAAACTAGGATGCAATATCCATGATTGAACCTGAGCAACAGAGGTCCATACATACATACAGTATATCTAAATAAATGATGCCTTGCCATATTGGTCTCACTAAAAGATGAAAGAGTAATACAATATACTCCTAAATATGCTGTAACTGGCCACAGAGTTGTAGGCTGCACACAAAAGCTGCTGTTTAAGGTAGTGAAGGTGAAACGGGCACTGAGGAAAAATCAGAATCAGCTTTATTATCACCGGAATGTGACGTGAATGTGCAGCAGTTCGATGCAACACATAATCTAGCAGAGAGAGAAAAAAATTATAATAAATAAAATAAAACATAATAAATTTGAATAGATTATTAAAAATGTGCAAAAACAGAATTACTGTATATTAACAAAAGTGAGGTAGTGTCCAAAGCCAAAGTCCATTCAGGAATCGGATGGCAAAGGGGAAGAAGCTGTTCCTGAATTGCTGAGTGTGTGCCTTCAGGCTTCTGTACCTCCTATCTGATGGTAGCAGTGAGAAAAGGGCATGCCCTGGGTGCTGGAGGTCCTTAATAATGGACGCTGCCTTTCTGAGACATGGCTCCCTAAAGTTGTCCTGGGTACTTTATAGGCTAGTACCCAAGATGGAGCTGACTAGATTTACAACCTTCTGCAGCTTCTTCCGGTCCTGTGCAGTAGCCCCTGCATACCAGACAGTGATGCAGCCTGTCAGAATGCCCTCCACAGTACAACTACAGAAGTTTTTGAGTGTATTTGTTGACGTACCAAATCGCTTCAAACTCCTAATAAAGTATAGCCACTGTCTCGCCTTCTTTATGACTACATCAATGTACTGGGACCAGGTTAGATCCTCAGAGGTCTTGACACGCATGAACTTGAAGCTGCTCACTCTCTCCACTTCTGATCCCTCTATGAGGATTGGTATGTGTTCCTTTGTCTTAACCTTCCTGAAGTCCACAATCAGCTCTTTCGTCTTACTGACATAGAGTGCAAGGTCGTTGTTGCGGCACCATTCCACTAGTTGGCATATCTCACTCCTGTACACCCTCTCGTCACCATATGAGATTCTGCCAACAATGGTTGTATCATCAGCAAATTTGTAGATGGTATTTGAGTTATGCCTAGCCACACAGTCGTGTGTATGCAGAGGGTAGAGCAGTGGGCTAAGCACACACCCCTGAGGTGTGCCAGTGTTGATCGTCAGCGAAGAGGATATGTTATCACCAATCTGCCCAGACTGTGGTGTTCCAGTTAGGAAGTCAAGGATATAATTGCAGAGGGAAATACAGAGGCCCAGGTTCTGCAACTTCTCAATCAGGATTGTGAGAATGATGGTATTAAATGCTGAGCTATAGTCGATGAACAGCATCCTGACATAGGTGTTTGTGTTGTCCAGGTGGTCTAAAACCGTGTGAAGGACCATTAAGATTGCGTCTGCCATTGACCTGTTGTGGAAATAGGCAAATTGCAATGGGTCCAGGTCCTTGCTGAGGCAGGAGTTCAGTCTAGTCATAACCAACCTCTCAAAGCATTTCATCACTGTTGATGTGAGTGCTACTGGGCAATAGTCGTTAAGGCAGCCCATATTATTCTTCTTTGGCACTGGAATAATTATTGCCTTTCTGAAGCAAGTGGGAACTTCTGCCTGTAGCAGTCAGAGTGCTAAGGTTAGATGACTGTGACACATCAGGCAAGCTAATAGAAAAAGTACATAGGAATCTGATTCAGTGCTGTAATGGGCATGATTTCATTTGTAATTGATGGCTAGGACAAATCAATTTGTGCATTTTTTGCTCATAAAAGTGTACTAATTGTTTGACTTTCTAAGCTAATGCCAGCAAAAAAGGAACCTTGGCTACATGCACAAATAACTGTGCTTCCTTTCGTACCTTTGTTTTTTTCAATGCACAACGATGCCTTTGGTGCTGTGTCTTTTATCTGTCTTGAACTGCTCTCTGCACTACTAACTGGCTTGCATATTTTTACATGCCCATAAGCAAACTCAATTACACGTTCCTCTCTTTTGCAAATGTAGAGACAGAAGTGATGAAATGAATAAAGAATTACAAAACAGAGAAGCTGATCACACTATTAAAGGGGATCTACATTAGACAGAAACAAAACTGAGTGTAAGGGGAAAGAGTTCAGATATAAATATGCATGCAAAAAATAAAGTCATTAATCAATCAAAAATATTATATAATATAACCATATATAACCATATAACAATTACAGCACGGAAACAGGCCACCTCGGCCCTTCTAGTCCATGCCGAACTCTTACTCTCACCTAGTCCGACCAACCTGCACTCAGCCCATAACCCTCCATTCCTTTCCTTTCCATATAGCTGTCCAATTTAACTTTAAACGACAACATCGAACCTGCCTTAACCACTTCTGCTGGAAGCTCATTCCACACAGCTACCACTCTCTGAGTAAAGAATTTCCCCCTCATGTTACCCCTAAACTTTTGCCCTTTAACTCTCAACTCATGCCCTCTTGATTGAAGCTCCCCCACTCTCAATGGAAAATGCCTATCTACGTTAACTCTATAACTGGTTTGAGAAATTATTTGGTTACATAACTACAGAAACCAGAATCTAAATAAGTGTATTGAAAATGTATTGTTGCTGTGCGTCTTAAGCAACACACACAAAATGCTGAATCTTACCAGGTCTGATTTGGTCCAAAAGGATTATGAATGTATAAAACCAAAGTCGATTTTACAACTAGCAGTCTCAACATTGAACTTCACACACTGGAAAATGCAATGAAACTTCAGGATGGAGATCCAAGTATGATGATCATGTATTAAATTTATAAAAAGCAGCAAACAAGAGCCAATAAAATGGAGAGAATGGATTAGGACTGGAGGTAGTAGTGAAGGTTCATGAATTTGATGGTTAAATGAGGATCAGGATATGCTTTATATTAAATATAGAAACAGTGCCACAAACTATTATTACGCAGCTACTTAATACACTAAATCAAAATTCATTTAGAGATTATGTCCAAAACATTCTAAGAAGACATAAAATGAAATTATTTGAAAACAGGTTGATAGCACTATTAAAATAGGAGACACATAGGGATAAATACAAACCACATAAGATTTTCACACAATAAGTTTAGGTCTTAAAATCACCCAACTGTGCTGCGTGCACTGACAGTGATTTGGAAATGGAACCTTCAATGCACTGAAATAAAGATGTAAAAACATAAATGCATTTTAAATTTCAGAAATACATTGCAGGAAGTAATTACGATAATTAAAAAAGATAAAGAGAGTCTGCAAAGACTATGGCCACAGGCTTTTCAGAAAGCAAAACTAATTCAAAAATGAAAATAATCACAACTGTACAAATGAACAGAAATATTTTGCTGCCAATTACTGAGACATAATGCTTCAAAATGAATAATATGTATCAAAGGATGACAAAGTTTTAATTTACCATCATTGGCATGGAATCAATGATGTTTCCTTTCCACCCCTAATTATGGCAAATATAATATATAATTTATATAAATTTACTGGATAATTAAAAGCGCAATGGTGCAGCAGTGTTCTTGTCAGCTATTATCTTTATCAGACCACTGCTGCATTAAATAATAGGCAGGATTGCCTACTGGCAAATCTCATACTCCAATTAATCCCTAGATTGGATGGAGCAAGCCAAGCGGAATTGGATTAGGGAATTGATTTCCTATTATCTAACTATAAAACAAAATATGCTGACAGAGTAGCACAACAAATCAGCTCTGTCCTTTCACTTCAGGGATTGGATACCAGAAATTTTGAATTTAGTCAAAACTGATGGTGGTGAAAATTTCCTCTCTCTGTGACTCTAATTATTTTATATACTAGATGTAAATGAAAAGGGTTATGCCATTGGACTATAATCCAGAGGCATAATAATGATCTACAGCAAAGGAGATCAAATCATCCAAGGCAATTTCATATCAGCATTATTTAAGAATCTGGAAATTACAATGTTCTTATTTGAATTCATTATACATGTAATACAGTAATAATGCTTGTTCACTGTACTTCGCTTTGAAAATTCTATTCAATTAAATTCAATTCACAGGTTTAAGGGCTGCCAAATGAAGACGACAGTGGAGCATTTGAATTTGGTGACATGTGACTGAAGGAACATCAAGATCTAGGAGCACCAATGAGATGGAGTAGGTTTCAGAAATCTGAGAGAGTTAGAAAGTATAGATGAGGGTGATAAATATGAGATGCAGGTCAGCACAAACGGGAGAATGAATGGTGGATGCATAGAATCATTAGGACTGGGCAGTTGGGTTTTGGATGAGTTCATAGTCATATAAAGATGGAAGGGATGTCTGGATGAATATAAGTGAGGTGAGATTTAGAAGTAACAATGTCTAGGAGAATGGTTTCAACTACTTGGGCTGAGGCTGGAGTAGAGTTAGGGGATGTCATAAATGTGGTAATGGATAGTTACAATGTTGAAGTGAACATCATTTGCAGTCCAAAATTCACTTGCAAGGTTTATTCAGATCTGAATAAATTTGCCACAACTACCACTGACTTCACTAAGATATGCCTTCAAGAACATACTGGGCCTTCCCAAACCAGAAGCGATGGATAAACCAGAAGATTTGCAGTCTGCTGAGGGCTAGATCTATGGCTTTCAGAAATCTACAAGAAGTCCCGGAACTGCCTTTGTGAGAATGAAAAGGCAATTCTTTGTGAAGTTAGAGAACCAATCCAATGCAGAGTAGCTGTGGTAGGGCTGGTATGTCATTACTATCTATCACACTGCAGTATAAATAGCAAAGATGCTTCACTCCCTGAAGAACTCAATGCCTTTTATGAGTGCTTTGAAAGGGAGAATAAAGCTACTTTTGTGCAAGTCCCACAGAACAACCCTGTAATCTCTGCCCTGGAGGCCGATGTCGGAACATCCTTCAGGAGGGTGACCCCTCAGAAGATGTCAGGCCCCGATGGTATACTTGGCACAGTACTGAAAATCATTATTGACCAATTGGCTGCAGTGTTCAAGGACATCTTCAGCCTCACACAGCTGTAATCGGTGTCTCATCTGCTTAAAAATAGCATCAGTTATATAGGTGCTCAAGAAGAGCAGGGTTAACTGCCTTAACGACTACAGTCCAGTAGCACTCATATGTACTGCGATGAGAGCTTGAGAGGTTGGTCATGGCTAGAATTAACTACCACCACAACAGGCATAAAGCAAACATAATCTTTGCACAAGGCTTTGGAGTATCTAGACAATAGTAATGTATTCATCAGGTATCTGGCAGGCAAAGTTAAGGAAAGTCCCAAGAGGTTCTATGGAATATCCGGGTGGTTCGGAAGAGTGGAACCCCTTAGGGATCAGCAGGGCAGCCTATGTCTCAAGTCAAAGATGATGGGTGGGATTTTTAATACACATTTCTCCTCAGTGTTCATTAGGGCATATTGATGCAATTACAAGGAAAGCATGAGAGCCGCTATATTTCATTAGGGGTTTGAGGAGACTTGATATTTCACCAAAGACTCTTGAAAATTTCTACAAATGTTTGGAAGTTTGGTTGATCACCAAGCTTGGCAAAATGTTTGCAGATGTTTTTGTTCCAATCTTGAAACCATCGTCAGTGCGCTGTTGAGGGTGTTGTCTCTTTAGAACATTGATGGGATATTGATTGTTTGTCGTGTTCTGGTTTGCTGGTTCCAAACACTGTGTACAGTTTAGCAGTGGAAGATTCTGATCAGTTAGCTTCAAGGGAGGCCTATTGGAAGTGTTATCTTTGTTGTTCAAATCCCGAGATTACTGGCGGTTCATCGATTGTTGACATTTTTGCTTCTCTTTTGTCCATAAGGTTCATATACTGGATCTATGTCAATATGTTTGTTGATGGGTCCTTCTGTAGAGAACCAGGCTTTGAGAAATACTCACTCTATTTTGTTCTTGCTTGAGCCAAAGCTCTGGCTGTCATCCAGTTGAAATGATGTCCTTCTTCGCCTTCATGAGCCAATACTAGTGAGAGTGGGTTGTGCCTTCTGCTCACTGGTTGATGTCCGTGTAGCCTGGTTGATAGATTTCTTCCTGTTTGAACAATGTAGTACTTGTTGCAGTTCCTACACTGGATCTTGTTGTATCAGTCTCATTTTCTTGTGCTTTGGGTTTTGATAGATTCCTCCTCAAATTTGCAGTCGGTTTGTGAGCAACGGTGAAGTTGTGTAGCTGAAGCAGTCTTACAGTCATTTCTGAGATGTTCTTTAGAGTGCATCTGGTTGCATCACTGTCTGGTATGGGGGGGCCAATTTCCCTCAGTAAAAGCTGCAAAAAATTGTCAACTCAGCCAGCTCCATCATAAGCACTAGCCTCTCTAGCATCAAAGACACTTTCAAAAGATGATGCCTCAAAAAGGCAGCATTCTTTATTAAGGACTCCCATCACCCAGTACATGCCCTCTTCCCATTGCTTCCATCAAGGGTGCTTTCTGAAGACACAGCCTCAACGTTTCAGGAACAGCTTCTTCCTCTCACCCATCAGATTTCTGAATGGACAATGAACCCATAAACACTACCTGACTGTTCTTCCTCTCTTTGCACCACTTATTTAATTTATATATGTACACTTCTTGTTGTAATTTACCGTTGTTTTATCATTATGTATTACAATGTACTGTTGCTGCAAAACAACCATTTCATGACATACACCAGTGATATTAAACCTGATTCTGAATAGAAAATGATAAGTTCACAAGAGATAAGGGAGGCACATCGAAATGGTTTGGAGAACAGTCATATTACCAGGAAGTCTTAGAGCACATTAAGGTGAATACATCTCCAGGGCCTGACCATATGTCTGTGCTATAATGAGATAATTTTGCTGTTAAGGGGCAATTGAGTTCCTTTGTTTGTGTAACATGTTGCAATGGTGGTTGTATAATTAGTCCCACTATAACGTGCCCTGAGAAATGGTGGACAGCAGGGAACAATGGTCGGTCCCATTACAAATAAAAAAATGAGTGAGTTATCTGAAGTTGAACGAGTTGATATCGAGTCCTGCAGGCTGCAATGTGCATTGCAATGGTGTAGAAGGCCACGAAGAGGTCAGAGTGAGATGGTGATTTAATGTTAAACTCAGGCTGAATCCACAAACTACATGCAGATACTTCATAAAATGATTAGCTAATCTGTGTTTGATTTCTCTGGGGTAGAAGAGACCTTCCTAAACACTGAATGTAGTACAATAGATTGGTAATCTACATTGATCCTTCCATGCTTTGAAAGGGAGATTAAAACTACACCAGTATGAATCCATCCAACATCCGGTGACTCTATGATCTCCATCTTGCGGGCTGATATCAGAACATCTTTCGAGAGGTGAACCCACACAAGGCATCAGGCCCTGATGGTGTACTTGATAGAGCACTGAGAACCTGTGCCAACCAAGGACATCTTCAATCCCTCACTCAACACACACAAAATGTTGTGATGAGGACACACTTAGGTTGGAGGAACCACACTTTATATTCTGTATGGGTAGCCTCCAATCTGATGGCATAAACATCAATTTCTCAAACTTCCAGTAATGCTCCCCACATACCCCCCCCCCACTTCACCATTTTCCATCCTCTTTTCCCTCCCTCACCTTATCTCCTTGCCTGCTCATCACTTCACTCTGGTGCCTCTCCCCTCTTTTTCTTTCTTCCATGGCCTCTTTCACCAATCAACTTCCCAGCTCTTTACTTCATCCCTCCCCCTCCAAGTTTCACAAATTACTTGGCGTTTCTCTCTCCTCTCCCCCCACCCTTAAAATCTACTTCCCATCTTTTGTTTTCTCCAGTCCTGCCGAAGGGTTTCAGCCCTAAATGTTGGCTGTACTTTTCTCCATAGATGCTGCCTGGCCTACTGGGTTCCTCCAGCGTGTTATGTGTGTTGCTTGGAATTCTAGCATTTGCACATTTTCTCTAGTTTTCAATCTCACACTGCTGCAGTGAATGGTTCACACCTACTTCAAAAGGGCCACAATCATACCAGTGCCAAGAAGATGAGGGTGAGATGCCTCAATGACTATCACCCAGTCACAATCACATCTACTGTGATGAAGTGCTTTGAGAGATTGGTCATGGCTAGAATCAACTCCTGCCTAAGCTAGGACCTGGACCTGCCACAACTTGCCTGTCATCACAACAGGTCTACAGTGATGCAATCTCATTGATCTCAACTCAGCCTTGGATCATCTCGACAATAGTAATACCTACATCAGGCTGCTGTTGTGATGGGGCCACACGGAGGGTGGAGAAGCAACACCTCATATTCTGTCTGGGTAGCCTCCAACCTGATGGCATGAACATCATTTTTGAATAGATCCCCTCCCCACTCTTCTTCATCATTCCCCATTCCTGTTTCCCTCTCCCACCTTATCTCCTTACTTGCCAATCAGCTCCCTCTGGTGCTCCTCCCCCTTCTCTTTCTTCCATGGTCTTCTATTCTCTCCTCTCCTCCAGGTCTTTATTTCTTTCACCAGTTAACTTCCCAGCTCTTTACTTCACCTTCCATTTTGTACTCCCTCCTCCCCTCCCCCCACCTTCGTACGCTGACTTCTCATCTTTCCTTCCAGTCCTAATGAAGGGTCTCAGCCTGAAACGAGAACTGCTTACTCTTTTCCATAGATGCTGCCTGGCCTGCTGAATTCCTTCAGCATTCTGTGTGTGTTGCTCAGGCTGCTGTTTATTGACTACAGCTCAGTGTTCAACACAATCATACCCTCAGTCTAATCCTCAAGCTCCAAAACCTGGTCTGCAACTGTATCCTTGACTTCCTCATCGGGAGACCACAATCAGTGCAGATTGAAATAACATCCCCTTGCTGGCAATCAAAACAGGTACACCTGAAGGATGTGTGCTTGGCCCACTGCTCTGCTCTCTCTACACCCACAACTGTGTAACTAGACACAACTCAAAAGTCATCAATAAATTTGATATTGACACAGCTATTGTCAGAATTTTAGATGGTGGTGAGGAGGTGTACAGGAGTGAGATAAACCAGCAATTATGTTGTGTCACAACAACCACCTTGCACTCAACATCAGTAAGACCAAGGAATTGATTGTAGACTTCAGGAAGGGGAAGTCGAGGAAGCACACACCAGTCCTCAATGAAAGATCAGCAGTAGAAAGGATGAGCAGCTTCCAGTGTGTCATCATCTCTGAAGACCTATCCTGGGTGCAGCATATTGATTCAATTACAAAGAAGGTATGACAATGGCTGTAATTCACGGTGTTTGAGGAGATTTGGTATGTCACTAAAGACTCTTGTAAATTTCCATGGAGAGCATTCTAACTGGTTGCATTGCCATCTGGTTTGGAGTGGCGACTGTGCAGGACTGGAAAAAGCTGGTATGGTGCAGTTAAGTGTAGATAAGAAGCCATGATTAAAGAAGAAGGCATTCCAGGGACACCTGTGTGGAATGTCTCAAATTGTACCAAATAAAATGGAGACAGACAAACTGAGAGAACCATGGATCTCTCTTGCTGTAAATGTGCAGTACATGTGCTGGCCCTGCGTGACCGAACTTCTTGCTACTCATCTGCAGTCTGAGACCCTCCTTCTTGTGTCATAACTCCTCCAGTCAACCTGTCGAGAACCCATAGCTAAAGGCAATGCAGCTCACACCTACTGTTGGCAGTTATCAAAGTTATTCCAGTGAGACCAAAATTTATGATGGCTTTGGGCTTCCTTCTTGTGAAACCCATTATCAGATTTAGGCCTCAGTAAATGAAGGGAGTGTCTAATTAATAACTGCAACTAACTGAACTTCCTTGGCAAATAAAGGAACATCAGTGAACATCTGCAACATTTAAACAATTGTTCTTTCCTTTCTCTCCATCTTTTTTATGCACATTGTCTTCTCTCTCATGAAGTAGAAGAGTTTTGCCCTTAGTGTGAAGCACATGTAGGAATATCACCCAGCAGTTGTACTTCTGCCTACTATTCAGTTCCACTGATGAATCGTGGCATTGGCAGGGTGAGTGAACTGACAACCAAGGTTTGCACCTACGTTTACCAACAGTGACCAAAACAAAATTTCTCCTCTAACAGCTTTTACTAAATGTGCTGAAGGCTGGTGATTTGTTGAAGTGCCAATCCATCTTCAAAAGACTGTGCAGAGAGTGGCCCTCATCAAATCGCTTGCATATCCAGTTTCTGGTCACTTGGGCTTTTATTCTGTTTTGTCACCTTCCCAAAATTTACTTTGTTTAAATTATTGAAAACAAGCAACTCTCCAGAAGTGAATAAGAGATAAAAATCAAGATGTCCCAAAGTGCAGCTATCAGTGGATGATACTGTGCCACTTAAAAAAAAATCCGGTAAGATGACAGTGTTCTGGGACGCAGCAGCCTCTCCGAGGACAACTACAGGTGTTTTTGTCTTTTTAAAATGTCTTTTTATGCAATTGCAAGGCAATTAATACGTTATACTTTATACTTTATCATCGCCAAACATTTGGTAATAGAACGTACAATCAGCACAGCGATATTTGATTCTGTGCTTCACACTCCCTGGATTACAAATATTAAATATTATAAATATTTAAAATAGTTAAAATTGGTAAATATTAAAAATTTAAATTATAAATTATAAATAGAAAATAGAAAAATGGGAAGTAAGGTAGTGCGAAAAAACCAAGAGGCAAGTCCGGATATTTGGAGGGTACAGCCCAGATCTGGGTCAGGTTCCGTTCAGCAGTCTTATCACAGTCGGAAAGAAGCTGTTCCCAAATCTGGCTGTATGAGTCTTCAAGCTCCTGAACCTTCTCCCAGAGGGAAGAGGGACAAAAAGTCTGTTGGCTGGGTGGGTCGTGTCCTTGATTATCCTTGCAGCACTGCTCCGACAGCGTGCGGTTTGAAGTGAGTCCACCGATGGAAGATTGGTTTGTGTGATGTGCTGTGCCGTGTTCACAATTTTCTGCAGCTTCTTTCGGTCTTGGACAGGACAACTTCCATACCAGATTGTGATGCACCCTAGAAGAATGCTTTCTACGGTGCATCTATAAAAATTGTGAGGGTTTTAGGGAACAGGCCAAATTTCTTTAGTTTTCTCAGGAAGTGAAGGTGCTGCTGGGCC